>NW_026561912.1:0-135819 GCF_028858705.1 Grus americana
GAGATTCAAGCCTCAAAACTGCAAACGTCCGGGCCCTGCTCCCACGCGAAACCTGCCAGCCCCGAATGCTGTGTCTTTCCTGAAACCTCTACCATGGCCCCATTCACAGCCCTACTAACCCTGGAGCTGCAGGCTCCTTTAGGCATCCAAAAACTCCGACATGCGTCTTAGCTGCTCTCTAGCCATTTTTGAGATTCAAGCCTCAAAACTGCAAACGTCCAAGCTCTGCGCCCAAGCAAAACCTGTCAGGTCTGAATGCTGTCTCTTTCCTGAAACCTCTACCATGGCCCCATTCACAGCCCTACTAACCCTGGAGCTGCAGCCTCCTTTAGGCATCCAAAACTGCGACATGCAATGGAGCGGCTCTCTGTCCGTCGCCCGCCTCCAGCCGTCAAAACTGCAAACGTCCGGGCCCTGCGCCCAGGCGAAACCTGCCAGCCCCGAATGCTGTGTCTTTCCTGAAACCTCTACCATGGCCCCATTCACAGCCCTACTAACCCTGGAGCTGCAGCCTCCTTTAGGCATCCAAAACATGCGAAATGCGTCTTAGCAGCTCTCTAGCCATTTTCCAGATTCAAGCCTCAAAACTGCAGATGTCCGGGCCCTGCTCCCAGGCGAAACCTGACAGCCCCTAATGGTTATTCTTTCCTGAAACCTCTACCATGGCCCCATTCACAGCCCTACTAACCCTGCAGCTGCAGGCTCCTTTAGGCATCCAAAAACTCCGACACGCGTCTTAGCAGCTCTCTAGCCATTTTCCAGATTCAAGCTTCAAAACTGCAGATGTCCGGGCCCTGCTCCCAGGAGAAACCTGCCAGCCCCGAATGCTGTGTCTTTCCTGAAACCTCTACCATGGCCCCATTCACAGCCCTACTAACCCTGCAGCTGCACGCTCCTTTAGGCATCCAAAACATGCAAAATGCGTCTTAGCAGCTCTCTAGCCATTTTCCAGATTCAAGCTTCAAAACTGCAGATGTCCGGGCCCTGCTCCCAGGAGAAACCTGCCAGCCCCGAATGCTGTGTCTTTCCTGAAACCTCTACCATGGCCCCATTCACAGCCCTACTAACCCTGCAGCTGCCGGCTCCTTTAGGCATCCAAAACATGCAAAATGCGTCTTAGCAGCTCTCTAGCCATTTTCGCGATTCAAGCCTCAAAACTGCAAACGTCCGGGGCCTGCTCCCAGGCGAAACCTGACAGCCCCTAATGGTTATTTTTTGCTGAAACCTCTACCATGGCCCCATTCACAGCCCTACTAACCCTGGAGCTGCAAGCTCCTTTAGGCATCCAAAAACTCCGACACGCGTCTTAGCAGCTCTCTAGCCATTTTCCAGATTCCAGCCTCAAAACTGCAAACGTCCGGGCCCTGCTCCCAGGTGAAACCTGCCAGCCCTGAATGCTGTGTCTTTCCTGAAACCTCTACCATGGCCCCATTCACAGCCCTACTAACCCTGGAGCTGCAG
Organism: Grus americana; assembly: GCF_028858705.1. Classification (NCBI taxonomy): domain Eukaryota; kingdom Metazoa; phylum Chordata; class Aves; order Gruiformes; family Gruidae; genus Grus; species Grus americana. The sequence continues at coordinate 1,462 of NW_026561912.1, forward strand.
CCTCCTTTAGGCATCCAAAACTGCGACGTGCGACGGAGCGGCTCTCTGTCCGTCGCCCGCCTCCGGCCGTCAAAATTGAAAACGTCTGGGCCCTGCGCCCAGGCGAAACCTGCCAGCCCCGAATGCTGTGTCTTTCCTGAAACCTCTACCATGGCCCCATTCACAGCCCTACTAACCCTGCAGCTGCAGGCTCCTTTAGGCATCCAAAAACTCCGACATGCGTCTTAGCAGCTCTCTAGCCATTTTCCAGATTCAAGCCTCAAAACTGCAAACGTCCGGGCCCTGCTCCCACGCGAAACCTGCCAGCCCTGAATGCTGTGTCTTTCCTGAAACCTCTACCATGGCCCCATTCACAGCCCTACTAACCCTGGAGCTGCAAGCTCCTTTAGGCATCCAAAACTGCGACGTGCGACGGAGCGGCTCTCTGTCCGTCGCCCGCCTCCAGCCGTCAAAATTGAAAACGTCTGGGCCCTGCGCCCAGGCGAAACCTGCCAGCCCCGAATGCTGTGTCTTTCCTGAAACCTCTACCATGGCCCGCTTCACAGCTCTACTAGCCCTGGATCTGCAGGCTCCTTTAGGCATCCAAAAACTCCGACACAAGCCTTAGCAGCTCTCCAGCCATTTTCCAGATTCAAGCTTCAAAACTGCAAACGTCCGGGCCCTGCTCCCACGCGAAACCTGCCAGCCCCGAATGCTGTGTCTTTCCTGAAACCTCTACCATGGCCCCATTCACAGCCCTACTAACCCTGGAGCTGCAGGCTCCTTTAGGCATCCAAAAACTCCGACATGCGTCTTAGCAGCTCTCTAACCATTTTCGCGATTCAAGCCTCAAACCAGCAAACGTCCGGGGCCTGCTCCCAGGCGAAACCTGACAGCCCCTAATGGTTATTTTTTGCTGAAACCTCTACCATGGCCCCATTCACAGCCCTACTAACCCTGCAGCTGCCGGCTCCTTTAGGCATCCAAAACATGCAAAATGCGTCTTAGCAGCTCTCTAGCCATTTTCCAGATTCAAGCTTCAAAAATGCAGATGTCCGGGCCCTGCTCCCAGGAGAAACCTGCCAGCCCCGAATGCTGTGTCTTTCCTGAAACCTCTACCATGGCCCCATTCACAGCCCTACTAACCCTGCAGCTGCCGGCTCCTTTAGGCATCCAAAACATGCAAAATGCGTCTTAGCAGCTCTCTAGCCATTTTCCAGATTCAAGCTTCAAAACTGCAGATGTCCGGGCCCTGCTCCCAGGAGAAACCTGCCAGCCCCGAATGCTGTGTCTTTCCTGAAACCTCTACCATGGCCCCATTCACAGCCCTACTAACCCTGCAGCTGCCGGCTCCTTTAGGCATCCAAAACATGCAAAATGCGTCTTAGCAGCTCTCTAGCCATTTTCCAGATTCAAGCTTCAAAACTGAAGATGTCCGGGCCCTGCTCCCACGCGAAACCTGCCTGCCCCTAATGTTTATTCTTTGCTGAAACCTCTACCATGGCCCCATTCACAGCCCTACTAACCCTGCAGCTGCAGGCTCCTTTAGGCATCCAGAAACTCCGAAATGCATCTTAGCAGCTCTCTAGCCTTTTTTGAGATTCAAGCCTCAAAACTGCAAACGTCCGGGCCCTGCTCCCAGGAGAAACCTGCCAGCCCCGAATGCTGTGTCTTTCCTGAAACCTCTACCATGGCCCCATTCACAGCCCTACTAACCCTGGAGCTGCAGGCTCCTTTAGGCATCCAAAAACTCCGACATGCGTCTTAGCAGCTCTCTAACCATTTTCGCGATTCAAGCCTCAAACCAGCAAACGTCCGGGGCCTGCTCCCAGGCGAAACCTGACAGCCCCTAATGGTTATTTTTTGCTGAAACCTCAACCATGGCCCCATTCACAGCCCTACTAACCCTGCAGCTGCCGGCTCCTTTAGGCATCCAAAACATGCAAAATGCGTCTTAGCAGCTCTCTAGCCATTTTCCAGATTCAAGCTTCAAAACTGCAGATGTCCGGGCCCTGCTCCCAGGAGAAACCTGCCAGCCCCGAATGCTGTGTCTTTCCTGAAACCTCTACCATGGCCCCATTCACAGCCCTACTAACCCTGGAGCTGCAGGCTCCTTTAGGCATCCAAAAACTCCGACATGCGTCTTAGCAGCTCTCTAGCCATTTTCGCGATTCAAGCCTCAAAACTGCAAACGTCCGGGGCCTGCTCCCAGGCGAAACCTGACAGCCCCTAATGGTTATTTGTTGCTGAAACCTCTACCATGGCCCCATTCACAGCCCTACTAACCCTGGAGCTGCAAGCTCCTTTAGGCATCCAAAAACTCCGACACGCGTCTTAGCAGCTCTCTAGCCATTTTCGCGATTCAAGCCTCAAAACTGCAAACGTCCGGGCCCTGCTCCCACGCGAAACCTGTGAGCTCCGAATGCTGTGTCTTTCCTGAAACCTCTACCATGGCCCCATTCACAGCCCTACTAACCCTGGAGCTGCAGCCTCCTTTAGGCATCCAAAACTGCGACGTGCGACGGAGCGGCTCTCTGTCCGTCGCCCGCCTCCGGCCGTCAAAATTGAAAACGTCTGGGCCCTGCGCCCAGGCGAAACCTGCCAGCCCCGAATGCTGTGTCTTTCCTGAAACCTCTACCATGGCCCCATTCACAGCCCTACTAACCCTGCAGCTGCAGGCTCCTTTAGGCATCCAAAAACTCCGACACAAGCCTTAGCAGCTCTCCAGCCATTTTCCAGATTCAAGCCTCAAAACTGCAAACGTCCGGGCCCTGCTCCCACGCGAAACCTGCCAGCCCCGAATGCTTATTCTTTGCTGAAACCTCTACCATGGGCCCATTCACAGCCCTACTAACCCTGCAGCTGCCGGCTCCTTTAGGCATCCAAAACATGCAAAATGCGTCTTAGCAGCTCTCTAGCCATTTTCCAGATTCAAGCTTCAAAACTGAAGATGTCCGGGCCCTGCTCCCACGCGAAACCTGCCTGCCCCTAATGTTTATTCTTTGCTGAAACCTCTACCATGGCCCCATTCACAGCCCTACTAACCCTGCAGCTGCAGGCTCCTTTAGGCATCCAGAAACTCCGAAATGCATCTTAGCAGCTCTCTAGCCTTTTTTGAGATTCAAGCCTCAAAACTGCAAACGTCCGGGCCCTGCTCCCAGGAGAAACCTGCCAGCCCCGAATGCTGTGTCTTTCCTGAAACCTCTACCATGGCCCCATTCACAGCCCTACTAACCCTGGAGCTGCAGGCTCCTTTAGGCATCCAAAAACTCCGACATGCGTCTTAGCAGCTCTCTAACCATTTTCGCGATTCAAGCCTCAAACCAGCAAACGTCCGGGGCCTGCTCCCAGGCGAAACCTGACAGCCCCTAATGGTTATTTTTTGCTGAAACCTCTACCATGGCCCCATTCACAGCCCTACTAACCCTGCAGCTGCCGGCTCCTTTAGGCATCCAAAACATGCAAAATGCGTCTTAGCAGCTCTCTAGCCATTTTCCAGATTCAAGCATCAAAACTGCAGATGTCCGGGCCCTGCTCCCAGGAGAAACCTGCCAGCCCCGAATGCTGTGTCTTTCCTGAAACCTCTACCATGGCCCCATTCACAGCCCTACTAACCCTGCAGCTGCCGGCTCCTTTAGGCATCCAAAACATGCAAAATGCGTCTTAGCAGCTCTCTAGCCATTTTCCAGATTCAAGCTTCAAAACTGAAGATGTCCGGGCCCTGCTCCCACGCGAAACCTGCCTGCCCCTAATGTTTATTCTTTCCTGAAACCTCTACCATGGCCCCATTCACAGCCCTACTAACCCTGCAGCTGCAGGCTCCTTTAGGCATCCAGAAACTCCGAAATGCATCTTAGCAGCTCTCTAGCCTTTTTTGAGATTCAAGCCTCAAAACTGCAAACGTCCGGGCCCTGCTCCCAGGAGAAACCTGCCAGCCCCGAATGCTGTGTCTTTCCTGAAACCTCTACCATGGCCCCATTCACAGCCCTACTAACCCTGCAGCTGCCGGCTCCTTTAGGCATCCAAAAACTCCGACATGCGTCTTAGCAGCTCTCTAACCATTTTCGCGATTCAAGCCTCAAACCAGCAAACGTCCGGGGCCTGCTCCCAGGCGAAACCTGACAGCCCCTAATGGTTATTTTTTGCTGAAACCTCTACCATGGCCCCATTCACAGCCCTACTAACCCTGCAGCTGCCGGCTCCTTTAGGCATCCAAAACATGCAAAATGCGTCTTAGCAGCTCTCTAGCCATTTTCCAGATTCAAGCTTCAAAACTGCAGATGTCCGGGCCCTGCTCCCAGGCGAAACCTGCCAGCCCCGAATGCTGTGTCTTTCCTGAAACCTCTACCATGGCCCCATTCACAGCCCTACTAACCCTGGAGCTGCAGGCTCCTTTAGGCATCCAAAAACTCCGACATGCGTCTTAGCAGCTCTCTAGCCATTTTCGCGATTCAAGCCTCAAAACTGCAAACGTCCGGGCCCTGCTCCCAGGCGAAACCTGACAGCCCCTAATGGTTATTTTTTGCTGAAACCTCTACCATGGCCCCATTCACAGCCCTACTAACCCTGGAGCTGCAAGCTCCTTTAGGCATCCAAAAACTCCGACACGCGTCTTAGCAGCTCTCTAGCCATTTTCCAGATTCCAGCCTCAAAACTGCAAACGTCCGGGCCCTGCTCCCACGCAAAACCTGTGAGCTCCGAATGCTGTGTCTTTCCTGAAACCTCTACCATGGCCCCATTCACAGCCCTACTAACCCTGGAGCTGCAGCCTCCTTTAGGCATCCAAAACTGCGACGTGCGACGGAGCGGCTCTCTGTCCGTCGCCCGCCTCCGGCCGTCAAAATTGAAAATGTCTGGGCCCTGCGCCCAGGCGAAACCTGACAGCCCCGAATGCTGTGTCTTTCCTGAAACCTCTACCATGGCCCCATTCACAGCCCTACTAACCCTGCAGCTGCAGGCTCCTTTAGGCATCCAAAAACTCCGACATGCGTCTTAGCAGCTCTCTAGCCATTTTTGAGATTCAAGCCTCAAAACTGCAAACGTCCGGGCCCTGCGCCCAGGCGAAACCTGCCAGCCCCGAATGCTGTGTCTTTCCTGAAACCTCTACCATGGCCTCATTCACAGCCCTACTAACCCTGGAGCTGCAGCCTCCTTTAGGCATCCAAAAACTCCGACATGCGTCTTAGCAGCTCTCTAGCCATTTTCGCGATTCAAGCCTCAAAAATGCAAACTTCCGGGCCCTGCTCCCACGCGAAACCTGCCAGCCCCGAATGCTGTGTCTTTCCTGAAACCTCTACCATGGCCCCATTCACAGCCCTACTAACCCTGCAGCTGCAGGCTCCTTTAGGCATCCAAAACTGCGACGTGCGACGGAGCGGCTCTCTGTCCGTCGCCCGCCTCTGGCCGTCAAAACTGCAAACGTCCGGGCCCTGCTCCCACGCGAAACCTGCCAGCCCCGAATGGTTATTCTTTCCTGAAACCTCTACCATGGCCCCATTCACAGCCCTACTAACCCTGGAGCTGCAGGCTCCTTTAGGCATCCAAAAACTAACACGTGCAATGAAGCGGATCGCTGTCCGTTGCCTCACTTCAGCCGTCAAAACTGCAAACGTCCGGGCCCTGCGCCCAGGCGAAACCTGCCAGCCCCGAATGCTGTGTCTTTCCTGAAACCTCTACCATGGCCCCATTCACAGCCCTACTAACCCTGCAGCTGCAGGCTCCTTTAGGCATCCAAAACTGCGACGTGCGACGGAGCGGCTCTCTGTCCGTCGCCCGCCTCTGGCCGTCAAAACTGCAAACGTCCGGGCCCTGCTCCCACGCGAAACCTGCCAGCCCCGAATGCTGTGTCTTTCCTGAAACCTCTACCATGGCCCCATTCACAGCCCTACTAACCCTGCAGCGGCAGGCTCCTTTAGGCATCCAAAAACTCCGACACGCGTCTTAGCAGCTCTCTAGCCATTTTCCAGATTCAAGCTTCAAAACTGCAGAAGTCCAGGCCCTGCTCCCACGCGAAACCTGTCAGCCCCGAATAGTGATTGTTTCCTGAAACCTCTACCATGGCCCCATTCACCACCCTACTAACCCTGCAGCTGCAGGCTCCTTTAGGCATCCAAAAACTCCGACACGCGTCTTAGCAGCTCTCTAGCCATTTTCCAGATTCAAGCCTCAAAACTGCAAACGTCCGGGCCCTGCTCCCAGGCGAAACCTGCCAGCCCCGAATGCTGTGTCTTTCCTGAAACCTCTACCATGGCCCCATTCACAGCCCTACTAACCCTGCAGCTGCAGGCTCCTTTAGGCATCCAAAAACTCCGACACGCGTCTTAGCAGCTCTCTAGCCATTTTCCAGATTCAAGCCTCAAAACTGCAAACGTCCGGGCCCTGCTCCCAGGCGAAACCTGCCAGCCCCGAATGCTGTGTCTTTCCTGAAACCTCTACCATGGCCCCATTCACAGCCCTACTAACCCTGCAGCTGCAGGCTCCTTTAGGCATCCAAAAACTCCGACACGCGTCTTAGCAGCTCTCTAGCCATTTTCCAGATTCCAGCTTCAAAACTGCAAACGTCCGGGCCCTGCTCCCACGCGAAACCTGCCAGCGCCGAATAGTTATTCTTTCCTGAAACCTCTACCATGGCCCCATTCACAGCCCTACTAACCCTGCAGCTGCCGGCTCCTTTAGGCATCCAAAACATGCAAAATGCGTCTTAGCAGCTCTCTAGCCATTTTCCAGATTCCAGCTTCAAAAAAGGAGATGTCCGGGCCCTGCGCCCAGGCGATACCAGCCAGCCCCGAATGCTGTCTTTCCTGAAACCTCTACCATGGCCCCATTCACAGCTCTACTAACCCTGCAGCTGCAGGCTCCTTTAGGCATTCAGAAACTCCCACATGCGTCTTAGCAGCTCTCTAGCCATTTTTGAGATTCAAGCCTCAAAACTGCAAACGTCCGGGCCCTGCGCCCAGGCGAAACCTGCCAGCCCCAAATGCTGTCTTTCCTGAAACCTCTACCATGGCCCCATTCACAGCTCTACTAACCCTGCAGCTGCAGGCTCCTTTAGGCATTCAGAAACTCCCACATGCGTCTTAGCAGCTCTCTAGCCATTTTTGAGATTCAAGCCTCAAAACTGCAAACGTCCGGGGCCTGCGCCCAGGCGAAACCTGCCAGCCCCAAATGCTGTCTTTCCTGAAACCTCTACCATGGCCCCATTCACAGCTCTACTAACCCTGCAGCTGCAGGCTCCTTTAGGCATTCAGAAACTCCCACATGCGTCTTAGCAGCTCTCTAGCCATTTTTGAGATTCAAGCGTCAAAAATGCAAACGTCCGGGCCCTGCTCCCAGGCAAAACCTGCCAGCCCCGAATGCTGTGTCTTTCCTGAAACCTCTACCATGGCCCCATTCACAGCCCTACTAACCCTGCAGCTGCAGGCTCCTTTAGGCATTCAGAAACTCCCACACGCGTCTTAGCAGCTCTCTAGCCATTTTTGAGATTCAAGCTTCAAAACTGCAGATGTCCGGGGCCTGCTCCCAGGCGAAACCTGCCAGCCCTGAATGCTGTGTCTTTCCGGAAACCTCTACCACGGCCCGCTTCACAGCTCTACTAGCCCTGGAGCTGCAGGCTCCTTTAGGCATCCAAAAACTCCGACACAAGCATTAGCAGCTCTACAGCCATTTTTGAGATTCAAGCCTCAAAACTGCAAACGTCCGGGCCCTGCTCCCACGCGAAACCTGCCAGCCCCGAATGCTGTGTCTTTCCTGAAACCTCTACCATGGCCCCATTCACAGCCCTACTAACCCTGGAGCTGCAGGCTCCTTTAGGCATCCAGAAACTCCGACATGCGTCTTAGCTGCTCTCTAGCCATTTTTGAGATTCAAGCCTCAAAACTGCAAACGTCCGGGCCTTGCGCCCACGCAAAACCTGTCAGCTCCGAATGCTGTGTGTTTCCTGAAACCTCTACCATGGCCCCATTCACAGCCCTACTAACCCTGGAGCTGCAGCCTCCTTTAGGCATCCAAAACTGCGACATGCAATGGAGCGGCTCTCTGTCCGTCGCCCGCCTCCAGCCGTCAAAACTGCAAACGTCCGGGCCCTGCGCCCAGGCGAAACCTGCCAGCCCCGAATGCTGTGTCTTTCCTGAAACCTCTACCATGGCCCCATTCACAGCCCTACTAACCCTGGAGCTGCAGCCTCCTTTAGGCATCCAAAACATGCAAAATGCGTCTTAGCAGCTCTCTAGCCATTTTCCAGATTCAAGCTTCAAAACTGCAGATGTCCGGGCCCTGCTCCCACGCGAAACCTGCCAGCCCCAAATAGTTATTCTTTCCTGAAACCTCTACCATGGCCCCATTCACAGCCCTACTAACCCTGCAGCTGCAGCCTCCTTTAGGCATCCAAAACTGCGACGTGCGACGGAGCGGCTCTCTGTCCGTCGCCCGCCTCCGGCCGTCAAAATTGAAAACGTCTGGGCCCTGCTCCCAGGCGAAACCTGCCAGCCCCGAATGCTGTGTCTTTCCTGAAACCTCTACCATGGCCCCATTCACAGCCCTACTAACCCTGCAGCTGCAGGCTCCTTTAGGCATCCAAAAACTCCGACATGCGTCTTAGCAGCTCTCTAGCCATTTTCCAGATTCAAGCCTCAAAACTGCAAACGTCCGGGCCCTGCTCCCACGCGAAACCTGCCAGCCCTGAATGCTGTGTCTTTCCTGAAACCTCTACCATGGCCCCATTCACAGCCCTACTAACCCTGGAGCTGCAAGCTCCTTTAGGCATCCAAAACTGCGACGTGCGACGGAGCGGCTCTCTGTCCGTCGCCCGCCTCCAGCCGTCAAAATTGAAAACGTCTGGGCCCTGCGCCCAGGCGAAACCTGCCAGCCCCGAATGCTGTGTCTTTCCTGAAACCTCTACCATGGCCCGCTTCACAGCTCTACTAGCCCTGGATCTGCAGGCTCCTTTAGGCATCCAAAAACTCCGACACAAGCCTTAGCAGCTCTCCAGCCATTTTCCAGATTCAAGCTTCAAAACTGCAAACGTCCGGGCCCTGCTCCCACGCGAAACCTGCCAGCCCCGAATGCTGTGTCTTTCCTGAAACCTCTACCATGGCCCCATTCACAGCCCTACTAACCCTGGAGCTGCAGGCTCCTTTAGGCATCCAAAAACTCCGACATGCGTCTTAGCAGCTCTCTAACCATTTTCGCGATTCAAGCCTCAAACCAGCAAACGTCCGGGGCCTGCTCCCAGGCGAAACCTGACAGCCCCTAATGGTTATTTTTTGCTGAAACCTCTACCATGGCCCCATTCACAGCCCTACTAACCCTGCAGCTGCCGGCTCCTTTAGGCATCCAAAACATGCAAAATGCGTCTTAGCAGCTCTCTAGCCATTTTCCAGATTCAAGCTTCAAAAATGCAGATGTCCGGGCCCTGCTCCCAGGAGAAACCTGCCAGCCCCGAATGCTGTGTCTTTCCTGAAACCTCTACCATGGCCCCATTCACAGCCCTACTAACCCTGCAGCTGCCGGCTCCTTTAGGCATCCAAAACATGCAAAATGCGTCTTAGCAGCTCTCTAGCCATTTTCCAGATTCAAGCTTCAAAACTGCAGATGTCCGGGCCCTGCTCCCAGGAGAAACCTGCCAGCCCCGAATGCTGTGTCTTTCCTGAAACCTCTACCATGGCCCCATTCACAGCCCTACTAACCCTGCAGCTGCCGGCTCCTTTAGGCATCCAAAACATGCAAAATGCGTCTTAGCAGCTCTCTAGCCATTTTCCAGATTCAAGCTTCAAAACTGAAGATGTCCGGGCCCTGCTCCCACGCGAAACCTGCCTGCCCCTAATGTTGATTCTTTCCTGAAACCTCTACCATGGCCCCATTCACAGCCCTACTAACCCTGCAGCTGCAGGCTCCTTTAGGCATCCAGAAACTCCGAAATGCATCTTAGCAGCTCTCTAGCCTTTTTTGAGATTCAAGCCTCAAAACTGCAAACGTCCGGGCCCTGCTCCCAGGAGAAACCTGCCAGCCCCGAATGCTGTGTCTTTCCTGAAACCTCTACCATGGCCCCATTCACAGCCCTACTAACCCTGGAGCTGCAGGCTCCTTTAGGCATCCAAAAACTCCGACATGCGTCTTAGCAGCTCTCTAACCATTTTCGCGATTCAAGCCTCAAACCAGCAAACGTCCGGGGCCTGCTCCCAGGCGAAACCTGACAGCCCCTAATGGTTATTTTTTGCTGAAACCTCTACCATGGCCCCATTCACAGCCCTACTAACCCTGCAGCTGCCGGCTCCTTTAGGCATCCAAAACATGCAAAATGCGTCTTAGCAGCTCTCTAGCCATTTTCCAGATTCAAGCTTCAAAACTGCAGATGTCCGGGCCCTGCTCCCAGGAGAAACCTGCCAGCCCCGAATGCTGTGTCTTTCCTGAAACCTCTACCATGGCCCCATTCACAGCCCTACTAACCCTGGAGCTGCAGGCTCCTTTAGGCATCCAAAAACTCCGACATGCGTCTTAGCAGCTCTCTAGCCATTTTCGCGATTCAAGCCTCAAAACTGCAAACGTCCGGGGCCTGCTCCCAGGCGAAACCTGACAGCCCCTAATGGTTATTTGTTGCTGAAACCTCTACCATGGCCCCATTCACAGCCCTACTAACCCTGGAGCTGCAAGCTCCTTTAGGCATCCAAAAACTCCGACACGCGTCTTAGCAGCTCTCTAGCCATTTTCGCGATTCAAGCCTCAAAACTGCAAACGTCCGGGCCCTGCTCCCACGCGAAACCTGTGAGCTCCGAATGCTGTGTCTTTCCTGAAACCTCTACCATGGCCCCATTCACAGCCCTACTAACCCTGGAGCTGCAGCCTCCTTTAGGCATCCAAAACTGCGACGTGCGACGGAGCGGCTCTCTGTCCGTCGCCCGCCTCCGGCCGTCAAAATTGAAAACGTCTGGGCCCTGCGCCCAGGCGAAACCTGCCAGCCCCGAATGCTGTGTCTTTCCTGAAACCTCTACCATGGCCCCATTCACAGCCCTACTAACCCTGCAGCTGCAGGCTCCTTTAGGCATCCAAAAACTCCGACACAAGCCTTAGCAGCTCTCCAGCCATTTTCCAGATTCAAGCCTCAAAACTGCAAACGTCCGGGCCCTGCTCCCACGCGAAACCTGCCAGCCCCGAATGCTTATTCTTTGCTGAAACCTCTACCATGGGCCCATTCACAGCCCTACTAACCCTGCAGCTGCCGGCTCCTTTAGGCATCCAAAACATGCAAAATGCGTCTTAGCAGCTCTCTAGCCATTTTCCAGATTCAAGCTTCAAAACTGAAGATGTCCGGGCCCTGCTCCCACGCGAAACCTGCCTGCCCCTAATGGTTATTCTTTCCTGAAACCTCTACCATGGCCCCATTCACAGCCCTACTAACCCTGCAGCTGCCGGCTCCTTTAGGCATCCAGAAACTCCGAAATGCATCTTAGCAGCTCTCTAGCCTTTTTTGAGATTCAAGCCTCAAAACTGCAAACGTCCGGGCCCTGCTCCCAGGAGAAACCTGCCAGCCCCGAATGCTGTGTCTTTCCTGAAACCTCTACCATGGCCCCATTCACAGCCCTACTAACCCTGGAGCTGCAGGCTCCTTTAGGCATCCAAAAACTCCGACATGCGTCTTAGCAGCTCTCTAACCATTTTCGCGATTCAAGCCTCAAACCAGCAAACGTCCGGGGCCTGCTCCCAGGCGAAACCTGACAGCCCCTAATGGTTATTTTTTGCTGAAACCTCTACCATGGCCCCATTCACAGCCCTACTAACCCTGCAGCTGCCGGCTCCTTTAGGCATCCAAAACATGCAAAATGCGTCTTAGCAGCTCTCTAGCCATTTTCCAGATTCAAGCATCAAAACTGCAGATGTCCGGGCCCTGCTCCCAGGAGAAACCTGCCAGCCCCGAATGCTGTGTCTTTCCTGAAACCTCTACCATGGCCCCATTCACAGCCCTACTAACCCTGCAGCTGCCGGCTCCTTTAGGCATCCAAAACATGCAAAATGCGTCTTAGCAGCTCTCTAGCCATTTTCCAGATTCAAGCTTCAAAACTGAAGATGTCCGGGCCCTGCTCCCACGCGAAACCTGCCTGCCCCTAATGTTTATTCTTTGCTGAAACCTCTACCATGGCCCCATTCACAGCCCTACTAACCCTGGAGCTGCAGCCTCCTTTAGGCATCCAGAAACTCCGAAATGCATCTTAGCAGCTCTCTAGCCTTTTTTGAGATTCAAGCCTCAAAACTGCAAACGTCCGGGCCCTGCTCCCAGGAGAAACCTGCCAGCCCCGAATGCTGTGTCTTTCCTGAAACCTCTACCATGGCCCCATTCACAGCCCTACTAACCCTGCAGCTGCCGGCTCCTTTAGGCATCCAAAAACTCCGACATGCGTCTTAGCAGCTCTCTAACCATTTTCGCGATTCAAGCCTCAAACCAGCAAACGTCCGGGGCCTGCTCCCAGGCGAAACCTGACAGCCCCTAATGGTTATTTTTTGCTGAAACCTCTACCATGGCCCCATTCACAGCCCTACTAACCCTGCAGCTGCCGGCTCCTTTAGGCATCCAAAACATGCAAAATGCGTCTTAGCAGCTCTCTAGCCATTTTCCAGATTCAAGCTTCAAAACTGCAGATGTCCGGGCCCTGCTCCCAGGAGAAACCTGCCAGCCCCGAATGCTGTGTCTTTCCTGAAACCTCTACCATGGCCCCATTCACAGCCCTACTAACCCTGGAGCTGCAGGCTCCTTTAGGCATCCAAAAACTCCGACATGCGTCTTAGCAGCTCTCTAGCCATTTTCGCGATTCAAGCCTCAAAACTGCAAACGTCCGGGGCCTGCTCCCAGGCGAAACCTGACAGCCCCTAATGGTTATTTTTTGCTGAAACCTCTACCATGGCCCCATTCACAGCCCTACTCACCCTGGAGCTGCAAGCTCCTTTAGGCATCCAAAAACTCCGACACGCGTCTTAGCAGCTCTCTAGCCATTTTCCAGATTCCAGCCTCAAAACTGCAAACGTCCGGGCCCTGCTCCCACGCAAAACCTGTGAGCTCCGAATGCTGTGTCTTTCCTGAAACCTCTACCATGGCCCCATTCACAGCCCTACTAACCCTGGAGCTGCAGCCTCCTTTAGGCATCCAAAACTGCGACGTGCGACGGAGCGGCTCTCTGTCCGTCGCCCGCCTCCGGCCGTCAAAATTGAAAATGTCTGGGCCCTGCGCCCAGGCGAAACCTGACAGCCCCGAATGCTGTGTCTTTCCTGAAACCTCTACCATGGCCCCATTCACAGCCCTACTAACCCTGCAGCTGCAGGCTCCTTTAGGCATCCAAAAACTCCGACATGCGTCTTAGCAGCTCTCTAGCCATTTTTGAGATTCAAGCCTCAAAACTGCAAACGTCCGGGCCCTGCGCCCAGGCGAAACCTGCCAGCCCCGAATGCTGTGTCTTTCCTGAAACCTCTACCATGGCCTCATTCACAGCCCTACTAACCCTGGAGCTGCAGCCTCCTTTAGGCATCCAAAAACTCCGACATGCGTCTTAGCAGCTCTCTAGCCATTTTCGAGATTCAAGCCTCAAAAATGCAAACTTCCGGGCCCTGCTCCCACGCGAAACCTGCCAGCCCCGAATGCTGTGTCTTTCCTGAAACCTCTACCATGGCCCCATTCACAGCCCTACTAACCCTGCAGCTGCAGGCTCCTTTAGGCATCCAAAACTGCGACGTGCGACGGAGCGGCTCTCTGTCCGTCGCCCGCCTCTGGCCGTCAAAACTGCAAACGTCCGGGCCCTGCTCCCACGCGAAACCTGCCAGCCCCGAATAGTTATTCTTTCCTGAAACCTCTACCATGGCCCCATTCACAGCCCTACTAACCCTGGAGCTGCAGGCTCCTTTAGGCATCCAAAAACTAACACGTGCAATGAAGCGGATCGCTGTCCGTTGCCTCACTTCAGCTGTCAAAACTGCAAACGTCCGGGCCCTGCGCCCAGGCGAAACCTGCCAGCCCCGAATGCTGTGTCTTTCCTGAAACCTCTACCATGGCCCCATTCACAGCCCTACTAACCCTGCAGCTGCAGGCTCCTTTAGGCATCCAAAACTGCGACGTGCGACGGAGCGGCTCTCTGTCCGTCGCCCGCCTCTGGCCGTCAAAACTGCAAACGTCCGGGCCCTGCTCCCACGCGAAACCTGCCAGCCCCGAATGCTGTGTCTTTCCTGAAACTTCTACCATGGCCCCATTCACAGCCCTACTAACCCTGCAGCGGCAGGCTCCTTTAGGCATCCAAAAACTCCGACACGCGTCTTAGCAGCTCTCTAGCCATTTTCCAGATTCAAGCTTCAAAACTGCAGAAGTCCAGGCCCTGCTCCCACGCGAAACCTGTCAGCCCCGAATAGTGATTGTTTCCTGAAACCTCTACCATGGCCCCATTCACCACCCTACTAACCCTGCAGCTGCAGGCTCCTTTAGGCATCCAAAAACTCCGACATGCGTCTTAGCAGCTCTCTAGCCATTTTCCAGATTCAAGCCTCAAAACTGCAAACGTCCGGGCCCTGCTCCCAGGCGAAACCTGCCAGCCCCGAATGCTGTGTCTTTCCTGAAACCTCTACCATGGCCCCATTCACAGCCCTACTAACCCTGCAGCTGCAGGCTCCTTTAGGCATCCAAAAACTCCGACACGCGTCTTAGCAGCTCTCTAGCCATTTTCCAGATTCAAGCCTCAAAACTGCAAACGTCCGGGCCCTGCTCCCAGGCGAAACCTGCCAGCCCCGAATGCTGTGTCTTTCCTGAAACCTCTACCATGGCCCCATTCACAGCCCTACTAACCCTGCAGCTGCAGGCTCCTTTAGGCATCCAAAAACTCCGACACGCGTCTTAGCAGCTCTCTAGCCATTTTCCAGATTCCAGCTTCAAAACTGCAAACGTCCGGGCCCTGCTCCCACGCGAAACCTGCCAGCGCCGAATAGTTATTCTTTCCTGAAACCTCTACCATGGCCCCATTCACAGCCCTACTAACCCTGCAGCTGCCGGCTCCTTTAGGCATCCAAAACATGCAAAATGCGTCTTAGCAGCTCTCTAGCCATTTTCCAGATTCCAGCTTCAAAAATGGAGATGTCCGGGCCCTGCGCCCAGGCGAAACCTGCCAGCCCCAAATGCTGTCTTTCCTGAAACCTCTACCATGGCCCCATTCACAGCTCTACTAACCCTGCAGCTGCAGGCTCCTTTAGGCATTCAGAAACTCCCACATGCGTCTTAGCAGCTCTCTAGCCATTTTTGAGATTCAAGCCTCAAAACTGCAAACGTCCGGGGCCTGCGCCCAGGCGAAACCTGCCAGCCCCAAATGCTGTCTTTCCTGAAACCTCTACCATGGCCCCATTCACAGCTCTACTAACCCTGCAGCTGCAGGCTCCTTTAGGCATTCAGAAACTCCCACATGCGTCTTAGCAGCTCTCTAGCCATTTTTGAGATTCAAGCCTCAAAACTGCAAACGTCCGGGGCCTGCGCCCAGGCGAAACCTGCCAGCCCCAAATGCTGTCTTTCCTGAAACCTCTACCATGGCCCCATTCACAGCTCTACTAACCCTGCAGCTGCAGGCTCCTTTAGGCATTCAGAAACTCCCACATGCGTCTTAGCAGCTCTCTAGCCATTTTTGAGATTCAAGCGTCAAAAATGCAAACGTCCGGGCCCTGCTCCCAGGCAAAACCTGCCAGCCCCGAATGCTGTGTCTTTCCTGAAACCTCTACCATGGCCCCATTCACAGCTCTACTAACCCTGCAGCTGCAGGCTCCTTTAGGCATTCAGAAACTCCCACACGCGTCTTAGCAGCTCTCTAGCCATTTTTGAGATTCAAGCTTCAAAACTGCAGATGTCCGGGGCCTGCTCCCAGGCGAAACCTGCCAGCCCTGAATGCTGTGTCTTTCCGGAAACCTCTACCACGGCCCGCTTCACAGCTCTACTAGCCCTGGAGCTGCAGGCTCCTTTAGGCATCCAAAAACTCCGACACAAGCATTAGCAGCTCTACAGCCATTTTTGAGATTCAAGCCTCAAAACTGCAAACGTCCGGGCCCTGCTCCCACGCGAAACCTGCCAGCCCCGAATGCTGTGTCTTTCCTGAAACCTCTACCATGGCCCCATTCACAGCCCTACTAACCCTGGAGCTGCAGGCTCCTTTAGGCATCCAGAAACTCCGACATGCGTCTTAGCTGCTCTCTAGCCATTTTTGAGATTCAAGCCTCAAAACTGCAAACGTCCAAGCTCTGCGAACAAGCAAAACCTGTCAGCCCCGAATGCTGTGTCTTTCCTGAAACCTCTACCATGGCCCCATTCACAGCCCTACTAACCCTGGAGCTGCAGCCTCCTTTAGGCATCCAAAACTGCGACATGCAATGGAGCGGCTCTCTGTCCGTCGCCCGCCTCCAGCCGTCAAAACTGCAAACGTCCGGGCCCTGCGCCCAGGCGAAACCTGCCAGCCCCGAATGCTGTGTCTTTCCTGAAACCTCTACCATGGCCCCATTCACAGCCCTACTAACCCTGGAGCTGCAGCCTCCTTTAGGCATCCAAAACATGCAAAATGCGTCTTAGCAGCTCTCTAGCCATTTTCCAGATTCAAGCTTCAAAACTGCAGATGTCCGGGCCCTGCTCCCACGCGAAACCTGCCAGCCCCAAATAGTTATTCTTTCCTGAAACCTCTACCATGGCCCCATTCACAGCCCTACTAACCCTGCAGCTGCAGCCTCCTTTAGGCATCCAAAAACTCCGACACGCGTCTTAGCAGCTCTCTAGCCATTTTCCAGATTCAAGCCTCAAAACTGCAAACGTCCGGGCCCTGCTCCCAGGCGAAACCTGCCAGCCCCGAATGCTGTGTCTTTCCTGAAACCTCTACCATGGCCTCATTCACAGCCCTACTAACCCTGCAGCTGCCGGCTCCTTTAGGCATCCAAAACATGCAAAATGCGTCTTAGCAGCTCTCTAGCCATTTTCCAGATTCAAGCTTCAAAACTGCAAACGTCCGGGCCCTGCTCCCAGGCGAAACCTGCCAGCCCCAAATGCTGTGTCTTTCCTGAAACCTCTACCATGGCCCCATTCACAGCCCTACTAACCCTGCAGCTGCAGGCTCCTTTAGGCATCCAAAAACTCCGACACGCGTCTTAGCAGCTCTCTAGCCATTTTCCAGATTCAAGCTTCAAAACTGCAGATGTCCGGGCCCTGCTCCCACGCGAAACCTGCCAGCCCCGAATAGTTATTCTTTCCTGAAACCTCTACCATGGCCCCATTCACAGCCCTACTAACCCTGCAGCTGCAGGCTCCTTTAGGCATCCAAAAACTCCGACACGCGTCTTAGCAGCTCTCTAGCCATTTTTGAGATTCAAGCCTCAAAACTGCAAACGTCCGGGCCCTGCTCCCAGGCAAAACCTGCCAGCCCCGAATGCTGTTTCTTTCCTGAAACCTCTACCATGGCCTCATTCACAGCCCTACTAACCCTGCAGCTGCCGGCTCCTTTAGGCATCCAAAACATGCAAAATGCGTCTTAGCAGCTCTCTAGCCATTTTCTAGATTCAAGCTTCAAAACTGCAAACGTCCGGGCCCTGCTCCCACGCGAAACCTGCCAGCCCTGAATGCTGTGTCTTTCCTGAAACCTCTACCATGGCCCCATTCACAGCCCTACTAACCCTGGAGCTGCAGGCTCCTTTAGGCATCCAAAAACTCCAACACGCGTCTTAGCAGCTCTCTAGCCATTTTTGCGATTCAAGCCTCAAAACTGCAAACGTCCGGGCCCTGCTCCCAGGCGAAACCTGCCAGCCCCGAATGCTGTGTCTTTCCTGAAACCTCTACCATGGCCCCATTCACAGCCCTACTAACCCTGGAGCTGCAGCCTCCTTTAGGCATCCAAAACTGCGACGTGCGACGGAGCGGCTCTCTGTCCGTCGCCCGCCTCCGGCCGTCAAAATTGAAAACGTCTGGGACCTGCGCCCAGGTGAAACCTGCCAGCCCCGAATGCTGTGTCTTTCCTGAAACCTCTACCATGGCCCCATTCACAGCCCTACTAACCCTGGAGCTGCACGCTCCTTTAGGCATCCAAAATCTGCGACGTGCAACGGAGCGGCTCGCTGTCCGACGCCCGCATCTGGCCGTCAAAATTCAAAACGTCAGGGCCCTGCTCCCAGGCGAACCCTGCCAGCCCTGAATGCTGTGTCTTTCCTGAAACCTCTACCATGGCCCCATTCACAGCCCTACTAACCCTGCAGCTGCAGGCTCCTTTAGGCATCCAAAACATGCAAAATGCGTCTTAGCACCTCTCCAGCCATTTTCGAGATTCAAGCTTCAAAACTGCAGATGTCCGGGCCCTGCTCCCAGGCGAAACCTGCCAGCCCCGAATGCTGTGTCTTTCCGGAAACCTCTACCATGGCCCGCTTCACAGCTCTACTAGCCCTGGAGCTGCAGGCTCCTTTAGGCATCCAAAAACTCCGACACAAGCATTAGCAGCTCTCCAGCCATTTTTGAGATTCAAGCCTCAAAACTGCAAACGTCCGGGCCCTGCTCCCAGGCGAAACCTGCCAGCCCCGAATGCTGTGTCTTTCCTGAAACCTCTACCATGGCCCCATTCACAGCCCTACTAACCCTGGAGCTGCAGGCTCCTTTAGGCATCCAGAAACTCCGACATGCGTCTTAGCTGCTCTCTAGCCATTTTTGAGATTCAAGCCTCAAAACTGCAAACGTCCGGGCCTTGCGCCCACGCAAAACCTGTCAGCTCCGAATGCTGTGTGTTTCCTGAAACCTCTACCATGGCCCCATTCACAGCCCTACTAACCCTGGAGCTGCAGCCTCCTTTAGGCATCCAAAACTGCGACATGCAATGGAGCGGCTCTCTGTCGGTCACCCGCCTTCGGCCGTCAAAACTGCAAACGTCCGGGCCCTGCGCCCAGGCGAAACCTGCCAGCCCCGAATGCTCTGTCTTTCCTGAAACCTCTACCATGGCCCCATTCACAGCCCTACTAACCCTGCAGCTGCACGCTCCTTTAGGCATCCAAAAACTCCGACACGCGTCTTAGCAGCTCTCTAGCCATTTTCAAGATTCAAGCTTCAAATCTGCAGATGTCCAGGCCCTGCTCCCACGCGAAACCTGCCAGCCCCGAATAGTTATTTTTCCTGAAACCTCTACCATGGCCCCATTCACAGCCCTACTAACCCTGGAGCTGCACGCTCCTTTAGGCATCCAAAAACTCCGACACGCGTCTTAGCAGCTCTCTAGCCATTTTCGAGATTCAAGCCTCAAAACTGCAAACGTCCGGGCCCTGCTCCCACGCGAAACCTGACAGCCCCGAATGCTGTGTCTTTCCTGAAACCTCTACCATGGCCCCATTCACAGCCCTACTAACCCTGCAGCTGCAGGCTCCTTTAGGCATCCAAAAACTCCGACACGCGTCTTAGCAGCTCTCTAGCCATTTTCCAGATTCAAGCTTCAAAACTGCAGATGCCGGGCCCTGCTCCCACGCGAAACCTGCCAGCCCCGAATAGTTATTCTTTCCTGAAACCTCTACCATGGCCCCATTCACAGCCCTACTAACCCTGCAGCTGCAGGCTCCTTTAGGCATCCAAAAACTCCGACACGCGTCTTAGCAGCTCTCTAGCCATTTTCCAGATTCAAGCTTCAAAACTGCAGATGTCCGGGCCCTGCTCCCACGCGAAACCTGCCAGCCCCGAATAGTTATTCTTTCCTGAAACCTCTACCATGGCCCCATTCACAGCTCTACTAACCCTGCAGCTGCAGGCTCCTTTAGGCATCCAGAAACTCCGACATGCGTCTTAGCTGCTCTCTAGCCATTTTTGAGATTCAAGCCTCAAAACTGCAAACGTCCGGGCCTTGCGAACAAGCAAAACCTGCCAGCCCCGAATGCTGTGTGTTTCCTGAAACCTCTACCATGGCCCCATTCACAGCCCTACTAACCCTGGAGCTGCAGCCTCCTTTAGGCATCCAAAACTGCGACATGCAATGGAGCGGCTCTCTGTCCGTCGCCCGCCTCCAGCCGTCAAAACTGCAAACGTCCGGGCCCTGCTCCCACGCGAAACCTGACAGCCCCGAATGCTGTGTCTTTCCTGAAACCTCTACCATGGCCCCATTCACAGCCCTACTAACCCTGGAGCTGCAGGCTCCTTTAGGCATCCAAAAACTCCGACACGCGTCTTAGCAGCTCTCTAGCCATTTTCCAGATTCAAGCTTCAAAACTGCAGATGCCGGGCCCTGCTCCCACGCGAAACCTGCCAGCCCCGAATAGTTATTCTTTCCTGAAACCTCTACCATGGCCCCATTCACAGCCCTACTAACCCTGCAGCTGCAGGCTCCTTTAGGCATCCAAAAACTCCGACACGCGTCTTAGCAGCTCTCTAGCCATTTTCCAGATTCAAGCTTCAAAACTGCAGATGTCCGGGCCCTGCTCCCACGCGAAACCTGCCAGCCCCGAATAGTTATTCTTTCCTGAAACCTCTACCATGGCCCCATTCACAGCTCTACTAACCCTGCAGCTGCAGGCTCCTTTAGGCATCCAGAAACTCCCACATGCGTCTTAGCAGCTCTCTAGCCATTTTCCAGATTCAAGCCTCAAAACTGCAAACGTCCAGGCCCTGCTCCCAGGCGAAACCTGCCAGCCCCGAATGCTGTGTCTTTCCTGAAACCTCTACCATGGCCCCATTCACAGCCCTACTAACCCTGGAGCTGCACGCTCCTTTAGGCATCCAAAAACTGCGACGTGCAACGGAGCGGCTCTCTGTCCGACGCCCCCATCCGGCCGTCAAAATTCAAAACATCAGGGCCCTGCTCCCAGGCGAAACCTGCCAGCCCCGAATGCTGTGTCTTTCCTGAAACCTCTACCATGGCCCCATTCACAGCTCTACTAGCCCTGGAGCTGCACGCTCCTTTAGGCATCCAAAATCTGCGACGTGCAACGGAGCGGCTCGCTGTCCGACGCCCGCATCCGGCCGTCAAAATTCAAAACGTCAGGGCCCTGCTCCCAGGCGAACCCTGCCAGCCCCGAATGCTGTGTCTTTCCGGAAACCTCTACCATGGCCCCATTCACAGCCCTACTAACCCTGCAGCTGCAGGCTCCTTTAGGCATCCAGAAACTCCGACATGCGTCTTAGCAGCTCTCTAGCCATTTTTGAGATTCAAGCCTCAAAACTGCAAACGTCCGGGCCTTGCGCCCAGGCGAAACCTGCCAGCTCCGAATGCTGTGTCTTTCCTGAAACCTCTACCATGGCCCCATTCACAGCCCTACTAACCCTGGAGCTGCACGCTCCTTTAGGCATCCAAAACTGCGACGTGCGACGGAGCGGCTCTCTGTCCGTCTCCCGCCTCTGGCTGTCAAAACTGCAAACGTCCGGGCCCTGCGCCCAGGCGAAACCTGCCAGCCCCGAATGCTGTGTCTTTCCTGAAACCTCTACCATGGCCCCATTCACAGCCCTACTAACCCTGCAGCTGCAGGCTCCTTTAGGCATCCAAAAACTCCGACATGCGTCTTAGCAGCTCTCTAGCCATTTTCCAGATTCAAGCCTCAAAACTGCAAACGTCCGGGCCCTGCTCCCACACGAAACCTGACAGCCCCGAATGCTGTGTCTTTCCTGAAACCTCTACCATGGCCCCATTCACAGCCCTACTAACCCTGCAGCTGCCGGCTCCTTTAGGCATCCAAAACATGCAAAATGCGTCTTAGCAGCTCTCTAGCCATTTTCTAGATTCAAGCTTCAAAACTGCAAACGTCCGGGCCCTGCTCCCACGCGAAACCTGCCAGCCCTGAATGCTGTGTCTTTCCTGAAACCTCTACCATGGCCCCATTCACAGCCCTACTAACCCTGGAGCTGCAGGCTCCTTTAGGCATCCAAAAACTCCAACACGCGTCTTAGCAGCTCTCTAGCCATTTTCCAGATTCAAGCTTCAAAACTGCAGATGCCGGGCCCTGCTCCCACGCGAAACCTGCCAGCCCCGAATAGTTATTCTTTCCTGAAACCTCTACCATGGCCCCATTCACAGCCCTACTAACCCTGCAGCTGCAGGCTCCTTTAGGCATCCAAAAACTCCGACACGCGTCTTAGCAGCTCTCTAGCCATTTTCCAGATTCAAGCTTCAAAACTGCAGATGTCCGGGCCCTGCTCCCACGCGAAACCTGCCAGCCCCGAATAGTTATTCTTTCCTGAAACCTCTACCATGGCCCCATTCACAGCTCTACTAACCCTGCAGCTGCAGGCTCCTTTAGGCATCCAGAAACTCCGACATGCGTCTTAGCTGCTCTCTAGCCATTTTTGAGATTCAAGCCTCAAAACTGCAAACGTCCGGGCCTTGCGCCCACGCAAAACCTGCCAGCCCCGAATGCTGTGTGTTTCCTGAAACCTCTACCATGGCCCCATTCACAGCCCTACTAACCCTGGAGCTGCAGCCTCCTTTAGGCATCCAAAACTGCGACATGCAATGGAGCGGCTCTCTGTCCGTCGCCCGCCTCCAGCCGTCAAAACTGCAAACGTCCGGGCCCTGCGCCCAGGCGAAACCTGCCAGCCCCGAATGCTCTGTCTTTCCTGAAACCTCTACCATGGCCCCATTCACAGCCCTACTAACCCTGGAGCTGCAGGCTCCTTTAGGCATCCAAAAACTCCGACACGCGTCTTAGCAGCTCTCTAGCCATTTTCCAGATTCAAGCTTCAAAACTGCAGATGCCGGGCCCTGCTCCCACGCGAAACCTGCCAGCCCCGAATAGTTATTCTTTCCTGAAACCTCTACCATGGCCCCATTCACAGCCCTACTAACCCTGCAGCTGCAGGCTCCTTTAGGCATCCAAAAACTCCGACACGCGTCTTAGCAGCTCTCTAGCCATTTTCCAGATTCAAGCTTCAAAACTGCAGATGTCCGGGCCCTGCTCCCACGCGAAACCTGCCAGCCCCGAATAGTTATTCTTTCCTGAAACCTCTACCATGGCCCCATTCACAGCTCTACTAACCCTGCAGCTGCAGGCTCCTTTAGGCATCCAGAAACTCCCACATGCGTCTTAGCAGCTCTCTAGCCATTTTCCAGATTCAAGCTTCAAAACTGCAAACGTCCAGGCCCTGCTCCCAGGCGAAACCTGCCAGCCCCGAATGCTGTGTCTTTCCTGAAACCTCTACCATGGCCCCATTCACAGCCCTACTAACCCTGGAGCTGCACGCTCCTTTAGGCATCCAAAAACTGCGACGTGCAACGGAGCGGCTCGCTGTCCGACGCCCCCATCCGGCCGTCAAAATTCAAAACATCAGGGCCCTGCTCCCAGGCGAAACCTGCCAGCCCCGAATGCTGTGTCTTTCCTGAAACCTCTACCATGGCCCCATTCACAGCCCTACTAGCCCTGGAGCTGCACGCTCCTTTAGGCATCCAAAATCTGCGACGTGCAACGGAGCGGCTCGCTGTCCGACGCCCGCATCCGGCCGTCAAAATTCAAAACGTCAGGGCCCTGCTCCCAGGCGAACCCTGCCAGCCCTGAATGCTGTGTCTTTCCGGAAACCTCTACCATGGCCCCATTCACAGCCCTACTAACCCTGCAGCTGCAGGCTCCTTTAGGCATCCAGAAACTCCGACATGCGTCTTAGCAGCTCTCTAGCCATTTTTGAGATTCAAGCCTCAAAACTGCAAACGTCCGGGCCTTGCGCCCAGGCGAAACCTGTCAGCTCCGAATGCTGTGTCTTTCCTGAAACCTCTACCATGGCCCCATTCACAGCCCTACTAACCCTGGAGCTGCAGGCTCCTTTAGGCATCCAAAACTGCGACGTGCGACGGAGCGGCTCTCTGTCCGTCGCCCGCCTCTGGCTGTCAAAACTGCAAACGTCCGGGCCCTGCGCCCAGGCGAAACCTGCCAGCCCCGAATGCTGTGTCTTTCCTGAAACCTCTACCATGGCCCCATTCACAGCCCTACTAACCCTGCAGCTGCAGGCTCCTTTAGGCATCCAAAAACTCCGACATGCGTCTTAGCAGCTCTCTAGCCATTTTCCAGATTCAAGCCTCAAAACTGCAAACGTCCGGGCCCTGCTCCCAGGTGAAACCTGCCAGCCCCGAATGCTGTGTCTTTCCTGAAACCTCTACCATGGCCCCATTCACAGCCCTACTAACCCTGCAGCTGCCGGCTCCTTTAGGCATCCAAAACATGCAAAATGCGTCTTAGCAGCTCTCTAGCCATTTTCTAGATTCAAGCTTCAAAACTGCAAACGTCCGGGCCCTGCTCCCACGCGAAACCTGCCAGCCCTGAATGCTGTGTCTTTCCTGAAACCTCTACCATGGCCCCATTCACAGCCCTACTAACCCTGGAGCTGCAGGCTCCTTTAGGCATCCAAAAACTCCAACACGCGTCTTAGCAGCTCTCTAGCCATTTTCCAGATTCAAGCTTCAAAACTGCAGATGCCGGGCCCTGCTCCCACGCGAAACCTGCCAGCCCCGAATAGTTATTCTTTCCTGAAACCTCTACCATGGCCCCATTCACAGCCCTACTAACCCTGCAGCTGCAGGCTCCTTTAGGCATCCAAAAACTCCGACATGCGTCTTAGCAGCTCTCTAGCCATTTTCCAGATTCAAGCCTCAAAACTGCAAACGTCCGGGCCCTGCTCCCAGGTGAAACCTGCCAGCCCCGAATGCTGTGTCTTTCCTGAAACCTCTACCATGGCCCCATTCACAGCCCTACTAACCCTGCAGCTGCCGGCTCCTTTAGGCATCCAAAACATGCAAAATGCGTCTTAGCAGCTCTCTAGCCATTTTCTAGATTCAAGCTTCAAAACTGCAAACGTCCGGGCCCTGCTCCCACGCGAAACCTGCCAGCCCCGAATGCTGTGTCTTTCCTGAAACCTCTACCATGGCCCCATTCACAGCCCTACTAACCCTGGAGCTGCAGGCTCCTTTAGGCATCCAAAAACTCCAACACGCGTCTTAGCAGCTCTCTAGCCATTTTCCAGATTCAAGCTTCAAAACTGCAGATGCCGGGCCCTGCTCCCACGCGAAACCTGCCAGCCCCGAATAGTTATTCTTTCCTGAAACCTCTACCATGGCCCCATTCACAGCCCTACTAACCCTGCAGCTGCAGGCTCCTTTAGGCATCCAAAAACTCCGACACGCGTCTTAGCAGCTCTCTAGCCATTTTCCAGATTCAAGCTTCAAAACTGCAGATGTCCGGGCCCTGCTCCCACGCGAAACCTGCCAGCCCCGAATAGTTATTCTTTCCTGAAACCTCTACCATGGCCCCATTCACAGCTCTACTAACCCTGGAGCTGCAGGCTCCTTTAGGCATCCAGAAACTCCGACATGCGTCTTAGCTGCTCTCTAGCCATTTTTGAGATTCAAGCCTCAAAACTGCAAACGTCCAAGCTCTGCGAACAAGCAAAACCTGCCAGCCCCGAATGCTGTGTCTTTCCTGAAACCTCTACCATGGCCCCATTCACAGCCCTACTAACCCTGGAGCTGCAGCCTCCTTTAGGCATCCAAAACTGCGACATGCAATGGAGCGGCTCTCTGTCCGTCGCCCGCCTCCAGCCGTCAAAACTGCAAACGTCCGGGCCCTGCGCCCAGGCGAAACCTGCCAGCCCCGAATGCTCTGTCTTTCCTGAAACCTCTACCATGGCCCCATTCACAGCCCTACTAACCCTGCAGCTGCAGGCTCCTTTAGGCATCCAAAAACTCCGACACGCGTCTTAGCAGCTCTCTAGCCATTTTCCAGATTCAAGCTTCAAAACTGCAGATGCCGGGCCCTGCTCCCACGCGAAACCTGCCAGCCCCGAATAGTTATTCTTTCCTGAAACCTCTACCATGGCCCCATTCACAGCCCTACTAACCCTGCAGCTGCAGGCTCCTTTAGGCATCCAAAAACTCCGACACGCGTCTTAGCAGCTCTCTAGCCATTTTCCAGATTCAAGCTTCAAAACTGCAGATGTCCGGGCCCTGCTCCCACGCGAAACCTGCCAGCCCCGAATAGTTATTCTTTCCTGAAACCTCTACCATGGCCCCATTCACAGCTCTACTAACCCTGCAGCTGCAGGCTCCTTTAGGCATCCAGAAACTCCCACATGCGTCTTAGCAGCTCTCTAGCCATTTTCCAGATTCAAGCTTCAAAACTGCAAACGTCCAGGCCCTGCTCCCAGGCGAAACCTCCCAGCCCCGAATGCTCTGTCTTTCCTGAAACCTCTACCATGGCCCCATTCACAGCCCTACTAACCCTGGAGCTGCACGCTCCTTTAGGCATCCAAAAACTGCGACGTGCAACGGAGCGGCTCGCTGTCCGACGCCCCCATCCGGCCGTCAAAATTCAAAACATCAGGGCCCTGCTCCCAGGCGAAACCTGCCAGCCCCGAATGCTGTGTCTTTCCTGAAACCTCTACCATGGCCCCATTCACAGCTCTACTAGCCCTGGAGCTGCACGCTCCTTTAGGCATCCAAAATCTGCGACGTGCAACGGAGCGGCTCGCTGTCCGACGCCCGCATCCGGCCTTCAAAATTCAAAACGTCAGGGCCCTGCTCCCAGGCGAACCCTGCCAGCCCTGAATGCTGTGTCTTTCCGGAAACCTCTACCATGGCCCCATTCACAGCCCTACTAACCCTGCAGCTGCAGGCTCCTTTAGGCATCCAGAAACTCCGACATGCGTCTTAGCAGCTCTCTAGCCATTTTTGAGATTCAAGCCTCAAAACTGCAAACGTCCGGGCCTTGCGCCCAGGCGAAACCTGCCAGCTCCGAATGCTGTGTCTTTCCTGAAACCTCTACCATGGCCCCATTCACAGCCCTACTAACCCTGGAGCTGCAGGCTCCTTTAGGCATCCAAAACTGCGACGTGCGACGGAGCGGCTCTCTGTCCGTCTCCCGCCTCTGGCTGTCAAAACTGCAAACGTCCGGGCCCTGCGCCCAGGCGAAACCTGCCAGCCCCGAATGCTGTGTCTTTCCTGAAACCTCTACCATGGCCCCATTCACAGCCCTACTAACCCTGCAGCTGCAGGCTCCTTTAGGCATCCAAAAACTCCGACATGCGTCTTAGCAGCTCTCTAGCCATTTTCGCGATTCAAGCCTCAAAACTGCAAACGTCCGGGCCCTGCTCCCAGGTGAAACCTGCCAGCCCCGAATGCTGTGTCTTTCCTGAAACCTCTACCATGGCCCCATTCACAGCCCTACTAACCCTGCAGCTGCAGGCTCCTTTAGGCATCCAAAAACTCCGACACGCGTCTTAGCAGCTCTCTAGCCATTTTTGAGATTCAAGCCTCAAAACTGCAAACGTCCGGGCCCTGCTCCCAGGCAAAACCTGCCAGCCCCGAATGCTGTGTCTTTCCTGAAACCTCTACCATGGCCTCATTCACAGCCCTACTAACCCTGCAGCTGCCGGCTCCTTTAGGCATCCAAAACATGCAAAATGCGTCTTAGCAGCTCTCTAGCCATTTTCTAGATTCAAGCTTCAAAACTGCAAACGTCCGGGCCCTGCTCCCACGCGAAACCTGCCAGCCCTGAATGCTGTGTCTTTCCTGAAACCTCTACCATGGCCCCATTCACAGCCCTACTAACCCTGGAGCTGCAGGCTCCTTTAGGCATCCAAAAACTCCAACACGCGTCTTAGCAGCTCTCTAGCCATTTTCGCGATTCATGCCTCAAAACTGCAAACGTCCGGGCCCTGCTCCCAGGCGAAACCAGCCAGCCCCGAATGCTGTGTCTTTCCTGAAACCTCTACCATGGCCCCATTCACAGCCCTACTAACCCTGGAGCTGCAGCCTCCTTTAGGCATCCAAAACTGCGACGTGCGACGGAGCGGCTCTCTGTCTGTCGCCCGCCTCCGGCCGTCAAAATTGAAAACGTCTGGGCCCTGCGCCCAGGTGAAACCTGCCAGCCCCGAATGCTCTGTCTTTCCTGAAACCTCTACCATGGCCCCATTCACAGCCCTACTAACCCTGGAGCTGCACGCTCCTTTAGGCATCCAAAATCTGCGACGTGCAACGGAGCGGCTCGCTGTCCGACGCCCGCATCTGGCCGTCAAAATTCAAAACGTCAGGGCCCTGCTCCCAGGCGAACCCTGCCAGCCCTGAATGCTGTGTCTTTCCTGAAACCTCTACCATGGCCCCATTCACAGCCCTACTAACCCTGCAGCTGCCGGCTCCTTTAGACATCCAAAACATGCAAAATGCGTCTTAGCACCTCTCCAGCCATTTTCGAGATTCAAGCTTCAAAACTGCAGATGTCCGGGCCCTGCTCCCAGGCGAAACCTGCCAGCCCTGAATGCTGTGTCTTTCCGGAAACCTCTACCACGGCCCGCTTCACAGCTCTACTAGCCCTGGAGCTGCAGGCTCCTTTAGGCATCCAAAAACTCCGACACAAGCATTAGCAGCTCTCCAGCCATTTTTGAGATTCAAGCCTCAAAACTGCAAACGTCCGGGCCCTGCTCCCACGCGAAACCTGCCAGCCCCGAATGCTTATTCTTTGCTGAAACCTCTACCATGGCCCCATTCACAGCCCTACTAACCCTGGAGCTGCAGGCTCCTTTAGGCATCCAGAAACTCCGACATGCGTCTTAGCTGCTCTCTAGCCATTTTTGAGATTCAAGCCTCAAAACTGCAAACGTCCGGGCCTTGCGCCCACGCAAAACCTGTCAGCTCCGAATGCTGTGTGTTTCCTGAAACCTCTACCATGGCCCCATTCACAGCCCTACTAACCCTGGAGCTGCAGCCTCCTTTAGGCATCCAAAACTGCGACATGCAATGGAGCGGCTCTCTGTCCGTCGCCCGCCTCCAGCCGTCAAAACTGCAAACGTCCGGGCCCTGCGCCCAGGCGAAACCTGCCAGCCCCGAATGCTGTGTCTTTCCTGAAACCTCTACCATGGCCCCATTCACAGCCCTACTAACCCAGCAGCTGCCGGATCCTTTAGGCATCCAAAACATGCAAAATGCGTCTTAGCAGCTCTCTAGCCATTTTCCAGATTCAAGCTTCAAAACTGCAGATGTCCGGGCCCTGCTCCCACGCGAAACCTGCCAGCCCCAAATAGTTATTCTTTCCTGAAACCTCTACCATGGCCCCATTCACAGCCCTACTAACCCTGCAGCTGCAGGCTCCTTTAGGCATCCAAAAACTCCGACACGCGTCTTAGCAGCTCTCTAGCCATTTTTGAGATTCAAGCCTCAAAACTGCAAACGTCCGGGCCCTGCTCCCAGGCAAAACCTGCCAGCCCCGAATGCTGTTTCTTTCCTGAAACCTCTACCATGGCCTCATTCACAGCCCTACTAACCCTGCAGCTGCCGGCTCCTTTAGGCATCCAAAACATGCAAAATGCGTCTTAGCAGCTCTCTAGCCATTTTCTAGATTCAAGCTTCAAAACTGCAAACGTCCGGGCCCTGCTCCTAGGCGAAACCTGCCAGCCCTGAATGCTGTGTCTTTCCTGAAACCTCTACCATGGCCCCATTCACAGCCCTACTAACCCTGGAGCTGCAGGCTCCTTTAGGCATCCAAAAACTCCGACACGCGTCTTAGCAGCTCTCTAGCCATTTTCGCGATTCAAGCCTCAAAACTGCAAACGTCCGGGCCCTGCTCCCAGGCGAAACCTGCCAGCCCCGAATGCTGTGTCTTTCCTGAAACCTCTACCATGGCCCCATTCACAGCCCTACTAACCCTGGAGCTGCAGCCTCCTTTAGGCATCCAAAACTGCGACGTGCGACGGAGCGGCTCTCTGTCCGTCGCCCGCCTCCGGCCGTCAAAATTGAAAACGTCTGGGACCTGCGCCCACGTGAAACCTGCCAGCCCCGAATGCTGTGTCTTTCCTGAAACCTCTACCATGGCCCCATTCACAGCCCTACTAACCCTGGAGCTGCACGCTCCTTTAGGCATCCAAAATCTGCGACGTGCAACGGAGCGGCTCGCTGTCCGACGCCCGCATCTGGCCGTCAAAATTCAAAACGTCAGGGCCCTGCTCCCAGGCGAACCCTGCCAGCCCTGAATGCTGTGTCTTTCCTGAAACCTCTACCATGGCCCCATTCACAGCCCTACTAACCCTGCAGCTGCCGGCTCCTTTAGGCATCCAAAACATGCAAAATGCGTCTTAGCAGCTCTCCAGCCATTTTCGAGATTCAAGCTTCAAAACTGCAGATGTCCGGGCCCTGCTCCCAGGCGAAACCTGCCAGCCCCGAATGCTGTGTCTTTCCGGAAACCTCTACCATGGCCCGCTTCACAGCTCTACTAGCCCTGGAGCTGCAGGCTCCTTTAGGCATCCAAAAACTCCGACACAAGCATTAGCAGCTCTCCAGCCATTTTTGAGATTCAAGCCTCAAAACTGCAAACGTCCGGGCCCTGCTCCCAGGCGAAACCTGCCAGCCCCGAATGCTGTGTCTTTCCTGAAACCTCTACCATGGCCCCATTCACAGCCCTACTAACCCTGGAGCTGCAGGCTCCTTTAGGCATCCAGAAACTCCGACATGCGTCTTAGCTGCTCTCTAGCCATTTTTGAGATTCAAGCCTCAAAACTGCAAACGTCCAAGCTCTGCGCCCAAGCAAAACCTGTCAGCCCCGAATGCTGTGTCTTTCCTGAAACCTCTACCATGGCCCCATTCACAGCCCTACTAACCCTGGAGCTGCAGCCTCCTTTAGGCATCCAAAACTGCGACATGCAATGGAGCGGCTCTCTGTCCGTCGCCCGCCTCCAGCCGTCAAAACTGCAAACGTCCGGGCCCTGCGCCCAGGCGAAACCTGCCAGCCCCGAATGCTCTGTCTTTCCTGAAACCTCTACCATGGCCCCATTCACAGCCCTACTAACCCTGCAGCTGCACGCTCCTTTAGGCATCCAAAAACTCCGACACGCGTCTTAGCAGCTCTCTAGCCATTTTCCAGATTCAAGCTTCAAATCTGCAGATGTCCAGGCCCTGCTCCCACGCGAAACCTGCCAGCCCCGAATAGTTATTTTTCCTGAAACCTCTACCATGGCCCCATTCACAGCCCTACTAACCCTGGAGCTGCAGGCTCCTTTAGGCATCCAAAAACTCCGACACGCGTCTTAGCAGCTCTCTAGACATTTTCCAGAATCAAGCCTCAAAACTGCAAACGTCCGGGCCCTGCTCCCACGCGAAACCTGACAGCCCCGAATGCTGTGTCTTTCCTGAAACCTCTACCATGGCCCCATTCACAGCCCTACTAACCCTGCAGCTGCAGGCTCCTTTAGGCATCCAAAAACTCCGACACGCGTCTTAGCAGCTCTCTAGCCATTTTCCAGATTCAAGCTTCAAAACTGCAGATGCCGGGCCCTGCTCCCACGCGAAACCTGCCAGCCCCAAATACTTATTCTTTCCTGAAACCTCTACCATGGCCCCATTCACAGCCCTACTAACCCTGCAGCTGCAGGCTCCTTTAGGCATCCAAAAACTCCGACACGCGTCTTAGCAGCTCTCTAGCCATTTTCCAGATTCAAGCTTCAAAACTGCAGATGTCCGGGCCCTGCTCCCACGCGAAACCTGCCAGCCCCGAATAGTTATTCTTTCCTGAAACCTCTACCATGGCCCCATTCACAGCTCTACTAACCCTGCAGCTGCAGGCTCCTTTAGGCATCCAGAAACTCCGACATGCGTCTTAGCTGCTCTCTAGCCATTTTTGAGATTCAAGCCTCAAAACTGCAAACGTCCGGGCCTTGCGCCCACGCAAAACCTGCCAGCCCCGAATGCTGTGTGTTTCCTGAAACCTCTACCATGGCCCCATTCACAGCCCTACTAACCCTGGAGCTGCAGCCTCCTTTAGGCATCCAAAACTGCGACATGCAATGGAGCGGCTCTCTGTCCGTCGCCCGCCTCCAGCCGTCAAAACTGCAAACGTCCGGGCCCTGCGCCCAGGCGAAACCTGCCAGCCCCGAATGCTCTGTCTTTCCTGAAACCTCTACCATGGCCCCATTCACAGCCCTACTAACCCTGCAGCTGCACGCTCCTTTAGGCATCCAAAAACTCCGACACGCGTCTTAGCAGCTCTCTAGCCATTTTCCAGATTCAAGCTTCAAATCTGCAGATGTCCAGGCCCTGCTCCCACGCGAAACCTGCCAGCCCCGAATAGTTATTTTTCCTGAAACCTCTACCATGGCCCCATTCACAGCCCTACTAACCCTGGAGCTGCAGGCTCCTTTAGGCATCCAAAAACTCCGACACGCGTCTTAGCAGCTCTCTAGACATTTTCGAGATTCAAGCCTCAAAACTGCAAACGTCCGGGCCCTGCTCCCACGCGAAACCTGCCAGCCCCGAATGCTCTGTCTTTCCTGAAACCTCTACCATGGCCCCATTCACAGCCCTACTAACCCTGCAGCTGCAGGCTCCTTTAGGCATCCAAAAACTCCGACACGCGTCTTAGCAGCTCTCTAGCCATTTTCCAGATTCAAGCTTCAAAACTGCAGATGCCGGGCCCTGCTCCCACGCGAAACCTGCCAGCCCCGAATAGTTATTCTTTCCTGAAACCTCTACCATGGCCCCATTCACAGCCCTACTAACCCTGCAGCTGCAGGCTCCTTTAGGCATCCAAAAACTCCGACACGCGTCTTAGCAGCTCTCTAGCCATTTTCCAGATTCAAGCTTCAAAACTGCAGATGTCCGGGCCCTGCTCCCACGCGAAACCTGCCAGCCCCGAATAGTTATTCTTTCCTGAAACCTCTACCATGGCCCCATTCACAGCTCTACTAACCCTGCAGCTGCAGGCTCCTTTAGGCATCCAGAAACTCCCACATGCGTCTTAGCAGCTCTCTAGCCATTTTTGAGATTCAAGCTTCAAAACTGCAAACGTCCAGGCCCTACTCCCAGGCGAAACCTGCCAGCCCCGAATGCTGTGTCTTTCCTGAAACCTCTACCATGGCCCCATTCACAGCCCTACTAACCCTGGAGCTGCACGCTCCTTTAGGCATCCAAAAACTGCGACGTGCAACGGAGCGGCTCGCTGTCCGACGCCCCCATCCGGCCGTCAAAATTCAAAACATCAGGGCCCTGCTCCCAGGCGAAACCTGCCAGCCCCGAATGCTGTGTCTTTCCTGAAACCTCTACCATGGCCCCATTCACAGCTCTACTAGCCCTGGAGCTGCACGCTCCTTTAGGCATCCAAAATCTGCGACGTGCAACGGAGCGGCTCGCTGTCCGACGCCCGCATCCGGCCGTCAAAATTCAAAACGTCAGGGCCCTGCTCCCAGGCGAACCCTGCCAGCCCTGAATGCTGTGTCTTTCCGGAAACCTCTACCATGGCCCGCTTCACAGCTCTACTAGCCCTGGAGCTGCAGGCTCCTTTAGGCATCCAAAAACTCCGACACAAGCCTTAGCAGCTCTCCAGCCATTTTTGAGATTCAAGCTTCAAAACTGCAAACGTCCGGGCCCTGCTCCCAGGCAAAACCTGCCAGCCCCGAATGCTGTGTCTTTCCGGAAACCTCTACCATGGCCCCATTCACAGCCCTACTAACCCTGCAGCTGCAGGCTCCTTTAGGCATCCAAAAACTCCGACACGCGTCTTAGCAGCTCTCTAGCCATTTTCCAGATTCCAGCTTCAAAACTGCAAACGTCCGGGCCCTGCTCCCACGCGAAACCTGCCAGCCCCGAATAGTTATTCTTTCCTGAAACCTCTACCATGGCCCCATTCACAGCCCTACTAACCCTGGAGCTGCAGGCTCCTTTAGGCATCCAAAAACTAACACGTGCAATGAAGCGGATCGCTGTCCGTTGCCTCACTTCAGCTGTCAAAACTGCAAACGTCCGGGCCCTGCGCCCAGGCGAAACCTGCCAGCCCCGAATGCTGTGTCTTTCCTGAAACCTCTACCATGGCCCCATTCACAGCCCTACTAACCCTGCAGCTGCAGGCTCCTTTAGGCATCCAAAACTGCGACATGCAATGGAGCGGCTCTCTGTCCGTCGCCCGCCTCTGGCCGTCAAAACTGCAAACGTCCGGGCCCTGCTCCCACGCGAAACCTGCCAGCCCCGAATGCTGTGTCTTTCCTGAAACTTCTACCATGGCCCCATTCACAGCCCTACTAACCCTGCAGCTGCAGGCTCCTTTAGGCATCCAAAAACTCCGACACGCGTCTTAGCAGCTCTCTAGCCATTTTCCAGATTCAAGCTTCAAAACTGCAGATGCCGGGCCCTGCTCCCACGCGAAACCTGCCAGCCCCGAATAGTTATTCTTTCCTGAAACCTCTACCATGGCCCCATTCACAGCCCTACTAACCCTGCAGCTGCAGGCTCCTTTAGGCATCCAAAAACTCCGACACGCGTCTTAGCAGCTCTCTAGCCATTTTCCAGATTCAAGCTTCAAAACTGCAGATGTCCGGGCCCTGCTCCCACGCGAAACCTGCCAGCCCCGAATAGTTATTCTTTCCTGAAACCTCTACCATGGCCCCATTCACAGCTCTACTAACCCTGCAGCTGCAGGCTCCTTTAGGCATCCAGAAACTCCCACATGCGTCTTAGCAGCTCTCTAGCCATTTTCCAGATTCAAGCTTCAAAACTGCAAACGTCCAGGCCCTGCTCCCAGGCGAAACCTGCCAGCCCCGAATGCTGTGTCTTTCCTGAAACCTCTACCATGGCCCCATTCACAGCCCTACTAACCCTGGAGCTGCACGCTCCTTTAGGCATCCAAAAACTGCGACGTGCAACGGAGCGGCTCGCTGTCCGACGCCCGCCTCCGGCCGTCAAAATTCAAAACATCAGGGCCCTGCTCCCAGGCGAAACCTGCCAGCCCCGAATGCTGTGTCTTTCCTGAAACCTCTACCATGGCCCCATTCACAGCTCTACTAGCCCTGGAGCTGCACGCTCCTTTAGGCATCCAAAATCTGCGACGTGCAACGGAGCGGCTCGCTGTCCGACGCCCGCATCCGGCCGTCAAAATTCAAAACGTCAGGGCCCTGCTCCCAGGCGAACCCTGCCAGCCCTGAATGCTGTGTCTTTCCGGAAACCTCTACCATGGCCCGCTTCACAGCTCTACTAGCCCTGGAGCTGCAGGCTCCTTTAGGCATCCAAAAACTCCGACACAAGCCTTAGCAGCTCTCCAGCCATTTTTGAGATTCAAGCTTCAAAACTGCAAACGTCCGGGCCCTGCTCCCACGCGAAACCTGCCAGCCCCGAATGCTGTGTCTTTCCGGAAACCTCTACCATGGCCCCATTCACAGCCCTACTAACCCTGCAGCTGCAGGCTCCTTTAGGCATCCAAAAACTCCGACACGCGTCTTAGCAGCTCTCTAGCCATTTTCCAGATTCCAGCTTCAAAACTGCAAACGTCCGGGCCCTGCTCCCACGCGAAACCTGCCAGCCCCGAATAGTTATTCTTTCCTGAAACCTCTACCATGGCCCCATTCACAGCCCTACTAACCCTGGAGCTGCAGGCTCCTTTAGGCATCCAAAAACTAACACGTGCAATGAAGCGGATCGCTGTCCGTTGCCTCACTTCAGCTGTCAAAACTGCAAACGTCCGGGCCCTGCGCCCAGGCGAAACCTGCCAGCCCCGAATGCTGTGTCTTTCCTGAAACCTCTACCATGGCCCCATTCACAGCCCTACTAACCCTGCAGCTGCAGGCTCCTTTAGGCATCCAAAACTGCGACATGCAATGGAGCGGCTCTCTGTCCGTCGCCCGCCTCTGGCCGTCAAAACTGCAAACGTCCGGGCCCTGCTCCCACGCGAAACCTGCCAGCCCCGAATGCTTTGTCTTTCCTGAAACTTCTACCATGGCCCCATTCACAGCCCTACTAACCCTGCAGCTGCAGGCTCCTTTAGGCATCCAAAAACTCCGACACGCGTCTTAGCAGCTCTCTAGCCATTTTCCAGATTCAAGCTTCAAAACTGCAGAAGTCCAGGCCCTGCTCCCACGCGAAACCTGTCAGCCCCGAATAGTGATTCTTTCCTGAAACCTCTACCATGGCCCCATTCACAACCCTACTAACCCTGCAGCTGCAGGCTCCTTTAGGCATCCAAAAACTCCGACACGCGTCTTAGCAGCTCTCTAGCCATTTTCCAGATTCAAGCCTCAAAACTGCAAACGTCCGGGCCCTGCGCCCAGGCGAAACCTGCCAGCCCCGAATGCTGTGTCTTTCCTGAAACCTCTACCATGGCCCCATTCACAGCCCTACTAACCCTGCAGCTGCAGGCTCCTTTAGGCATCCAAAACATGCAAAATGCGTCTTAGCAGCTCTCTAGCCATTTTCCAGATTCAAGCTTCAAAAATGCAGATGTCCGGGCCCTGCGCCCAGGCGAAACCTGCCAGCCCCAAATGCTGTCTTTCCTGAAACCTCTACCATGGCCCCATTCACAGCTCTACTAACCCTGCAGCTGCAGGCTCCTTTAGGCATTCAGAAACTCCCACATGCGTCTTAGCAGCTCTCTAGCCATTTTTGAGATTCAAGCGTCAAAAATGCAAACGTCCGGGCCCTGCTCCCAGGCAAAACCTGCCAGCCCCGAATGCTGTGTCTTTCCTGAAACCTCTACCATGGCCCCATTCACAGCCCTACTAACCCTGCAGCTGCACGCTCCTTTAGACATCCAAAACATGCAAAATGCGTCTTAGCACCTCTCCAGTCATTTTCGAGATTCAAGCTTCAAAACTGCAGATGTCCGGGGCCTGCTCCCAGGCGAAACCTGCCAGCCCTGAATGCTGTGTCTTTCCGGAAACCTCTACCACGGCCCGCTTCACAGCTCTACTAGCCCTGGAGCTGCAGGCTCCTTTAGGCATCCAAAAACTCCGACACAAGCATTAGCAGCTCTACAGCCATTTTTGAGATTCAAGCCTCAAAACTGCAAACGTCCGGGCCCTGCTCCCACGCGAAACCTGCCAGCCCCGAATGCTGTGTCTTTCCTGAAACCTCTACCATGGCCCCATTCACAGCCCTACTAACCCTGGAGCTGCAGGCTCCTTTAGGCATCCAGAAACTCCGACATGCGTCTTAGCTGCTCTCTAGCCATTTTTGAGATTCAAGCCTCAAAACTGCAAACGTCCAAGCTCTGCGAACAAGCAAAACCTGTCAGCCCCGAATGCTGTGTCTTTCCTGAAACCTCTACCATGGCCCCATTCACAGCCCTACTAACCCTGGAGCTGCAGGCTCCTTTAGGCATCCAAAACTGCGACATGCGACGGAGCGGCTCTCTGTCCGTCGCCCGCCTCCAGCCGTCAAAACTGCAAACGTCCGGGCCCTGCGCCCAGGCGAAACCTGCCAGCCCCGAATGCTGTGTCTTTCCTGAAACCTCTACCATGGCCCCATTCACAGCCCTACTAACCCTGCAGCTGCAGCCTCCTTTAGGCATCCAAAACATGCAAAATGCGTCTTAGCAGCTCTCTAGCCATTTTCCAGATTCAAGCTTCAAAACTGCAGATGTCCGGGCCCTGCTCCCACGCGAAACCTGCCAGCCCCGAATAGTTATTCTTTCCTGAAACCTCTACCATGGCCCCATTCACAGCCCTACTAACCCTGCAGCTGCAGCCTCCTTTAGGCATCCAAAAACTCCGACACGCGTCTTAGCAGCTCTCTAGCCATTTTCCAGATTCAAGCCTCAAAACTGCAAACGTCCGGGCCCTGCTCCCAGGCGAAACCTGCCAGCCCCGAATGCTGTGTCTTTCCTGAAACCTCTACCATGGCCTCATTCACAGCCCTACTAACCCTGCAGCTGCAGGCTCCTTTAGGCATCCAAAACATGCAAAATGCGTCTTAGCAGCTCTCTAGCCATTTTCCAGATTCAAGCTTCAAAACTGCAAACGTCCGGGCCCTGCTCCCAGGCGAAACCTGCCAGCCCCAAATGCTGTGTCTTTCCTGAAACCTCTACCATGGCCCCATTCACAGCCCTACTAACCCTGCAGCTGCAGGCTCCTTTAGGCATCCAAAAACTCCGACACGCGTCTTAGCAGCTCTCTAGCCATTTTCCAGATTCAAGCTTCAAAACTGCAGATGTCCGGGCCCTGCTCCCACGCGAAACCTGCCAGCCCCGAATAGTTATTCTTTCCTGAAACCTCTACCATGGCCCCATTCACAGCCCTACTAACCCTGCAGCTGCAGGCTCCTTTAGGCATCCAAAAACTCCGACACGCGTCTTAGCAGCTCTCTAGCCATTTTTGAGATTCAAGCCTCAAAACTGCAAACGTCCGGGCCCTGCTCCCAGGCAAAACCTGCCAGCCCCGAATGCTGTTTCTTTCCTGAAACCTCTACCATGGCCTCATTCACAGCCCTACTAACCCTGCAGCTGCCGGCTCCTTTAGGCATCCAAAACATGCAAAATGCGTCTTAGCAGCTCTCTAGCCATTTTCCAGATTCAAGCTTCAAAACTGCAGATGTCCGGGCCCTGCTCCCACGCGAAACCTGCCAGCCCCAAATAGTTATTCTTTCCTGAAACCTCTACCATGGCCCCATTCACAGCCCTACTAACCCTGCAGCTGCAGCCTCCTTTAGGCATCCAAAAACTCCGACACGCGTCTTAGCAGCTCTCTAGCCATTTTCCAGATTCAAGCCTCAAAACTGCAAACGTCCGGGCCCTGCTCCCAGGCGAAACCTGCCAGCCCCGAATGCTGTGTCTTTCCTGAAACCTCTACCATGGCCTCATTCACAGCCCTACTAACCCTGCAGCTGCAGGCTCCTTTAGGCATCCAAAACATGCAAAATGCGTCTTAGCAGCTCTCTAGCCATTTTCCAGATTCAAGCTTCAAAACTGCAAACGTCTGGGCCCTGCTCCCAGGCGAAACCTGCCAGCCCCAAATGCTGTGTCTTTCCTGAAACCTCTACCATGGCCCCATTCACAGCCCTACTAACCCTGCAGCTGCAGGCTCCTTTAGGCATCCAAAAACTCCGACACGCGTCTTAGCAGCTCTCTAGCCATTTTCCAGATTCAAGCTTCAAAACTGCAGATGTCCGGGCCCTGCTCCCACGCGAAACCTGCCAGCCCCGAATAGTTATTCTTTCCTGAAACCTCTACCATGGCCCCATTCACAGCCCTACTAACCCTGCAGCTGCAGGCTCCTTTAGGCATCCAAAAACTCCGACACGCGTCTTAGCAGCTCTCTAGCCATTTTTGAGATTCAAGCCTCAAAACTGCAAACGTCCGGGCCCTGCTCCCAGGCAAAACCTGCCAGCCCCGAATGCTGTGTCTTTCCTGAAACCTCTACCATGGCCTCATTCACAGCCCTACTAACCCTGCAGCTGCCGGCTCCTTTAGGCATCCAAAACATGCAAAATGCGTCTTAGCAGCTCTCTAGCCATTTTCTAGATTCAAGCTTCAAAACTGCAAACGTCCGGGCCCTGCTCCCACGCGAAACCTGCCAGCCCTGAATGCTGTGTCTTTCCTGAAACCTCTACCATGGCCCCATTCACAGCCCTACTAACCCTGGAGCTGCAGGCTCCTTTAGGCATCCAAAAACTCCAACACGCGTCTTAGCTGCTCTCTAGCCATTTTTGAGATTCAAGCCTCAAAACTGCAAACGTCCGGGCCCTGCTCCCAGGCGAAACCTGCCAGCCCCGAATGCTGTGTCTTTCCTGAAACCTCTACCATGGCCCCATTCACAGCCCTACTAACCCTGGAGCTGCAGCCTCCTTTAGGCATCCAAAACTGCGACGTGCGACGGAGCGGCTCTCTGTCCGTCGCCCGCCTCCGGC
The DNA here is from genome assembly GCF_028858705.1 of Grus americana. NCBI lineage: Eukaryota > Metazoa > Chordata > Aves > Gruiformes > Gruidae > Grus > Grus americana. Next base: position 40,992 of record NW_026561912.1, read on the forward strand.
CGTCAAAATTGAAAACGTCTGGGCCCTGCGCCCAGGTGAAACCTGCCAGCCCCGAATGCTGTGTCTTTCCTGAAACCTCTACCATGGCCCCATTCACAGCCCTACTAACCCTGGAGCTGCACGCTCCTTTAGGCATCCAAAATCTGCGACGTGCAACGGAGCGGCTCGCTGTCCGACGCCCGCATCTGGCCGTCAAAATTCAAAACGTCAGGGCCCTGCTCCCAGGCGAACCCTGCCAGCCCCGAATGCTGTGTCTTTCCGGAAACCTCTACCATGGCCCCATTCACAGCCCTACTAACCCTGGAGCTGCCGGCTCCTTTAGGCATCCAAAACATGCAAAATGCGTCTTAGCACCTCTCCAGCCATTTTCGAGATTCAAGCTTCAAAACTGCAAACGTCCGGGCCCTGCTCCCACGCGAAACCTGCCAGCCCCGAATGCTGTGTCTTTCCGGAAACCTCTACCATGGCCCGCTTCACAGCTCTACTAGCCCTGGAGCTGCAGGCTCCTTTAGGCATCCAAAAACTCCGACACAAGCATTAGCAGCTCTCCAGCCATTTTTGAGATTCAAGCCTCAAAACTGCAAACGTCCGGGCCCTGCTCCCAGGCGAAACCTGCCAGCCCCGAATGCTGTGTCTTTCCTGAAACCTCTACCATGGCCCCATTCACAGCCCTACTAACCCTGGAGCTGCAGGCTCCTTTAGGCATCCAGAAACTCCGACATGCGTCTTAGCTGCTCTCTAGCCATTTTTGAGATTCAAGCCTCAAAACTGCAAACGTCCGGGCCTTGCGCCCACGCAAAACCTGTCAGCTCCGAATGCTGTGTGTTTCCTGAAACCTCTACCATGGCCCCATTCACAGCCCTACTAACCCTGGAGCTGCAGCCTCCTTTAGGCATCCAAAACTGCGACATGCAATGGAGCGGCTCTCTGTCCGTCGCCTGCCTCCAGCCGTCAAAACTGCAAACGTCCGGGCCCTGCGCCCAGGCGAAACCTGCCAGCCCCGAATGCTCTGTCTTTCCTGAAACCTCTACCATGGCCCCATTCACAGCCCTACTAACCCTGCAGCTGCACGCTCCTTTAGGCATCCAAAAACTCCGACACGCGTCTTAGCAGCTCTCTAGCCATTTTCCAGATTCAAGCTTCAAATCTGCAGATGTCCAGGCCCTGCTCCCACGCGAAACCTGCCAGCCCCGAATAGTTATTTTTCCTGAAACCTCTACCATGGCCCCATTCACAGCCCTACTAACCCTGGAGCTGCAGGCTCCTTTAGGCATCCAAAAACTCCGACACGCGTCTTAGCAGCTCTCTAGACATTTTCCAGAATCAAGCCTCAAAACTGCAAACGTCCGGGCCCTGCTCCCACGCGAAACCTGACAGCCCCGAATGCTGTGTCTTTCCTGAAACCTCTACCATGGCCCCATTCACAGCCCTACTAACCCTGCAGCTGCAGGCTCCTTTAGGCATCCAAAAACTCCGACACGCGTCTTAGCAGCTCTCTAGCCATTTTCCAGATTCAAGCCTCAAAACTGCAGATGCCGGGCCCTGCTCCCACGCGAAACCTGCCAGCCCCGAATAGTTATTCTTTCCTGAAACCTCTACCATGGCCCCATTCACAGCCCTACTAACCCTGCAGCTGCAGGCTCCTTTAGGCATCCAAAAACTCCGACACGCGTCTTAGCAGCTCTCTAGCCATTTTCCAGATTCAAGCTTCAAAACTGCAGATGTCCGGGCCCTGCTCCCACGCGAAACCTGCCAGCCCCGAATAGTTATTCTTTCCTGAAACCTCTACCATGGCCCCATTCACAGCTCTACTAACCCTGCAGCTGCACGCTCCTTTAGGCATCCAAAAACTCCGACATGCGTCTTAGCTGCTCTCTAGCCATTTTTGAGATTCAAGCCTCAAAACTGCAAACGTCCAAGCTCTGCGCCCAAGCAAAACCTGCCAGCCCCGAATGCTGTGTCTTTCCTGAAACCTCTACCATGGCCCCATTCACAGCCCTACTAACCCTGGAGCTGCAGCCTCCTTTAGGCATCCAAAACTGCGACATGCAATGGAGCGGCTCTCTGTCCATCGCCTGCCTCCACCCGTCAAAACTGCAGATGTCCGGGCCCTGCGCCCAGGCGAAACCTGCCAGCCCCGAATGCTCTGTCTTTCCTGAAACCTCTACCATGGCCCCATTCACAGCCCTACTAACCCTGCAGCTGCACGCTCCTTTAGGCATCCAAAAACTCCGACACGCGTCTTAGCAGCTCTCTAGCCATTTTCCAGATTCAAGCTTCAAATCTGCAGATGTCCAGGCCCTGCTCCCACGCGAAACCTGCCAGCCCCGAATAGTTATTTTTCCTGAAACCTCTACCATGGCCCCATTCACAGCCCTACTAACCCTGGAGCTGCAGGCTCCTTTAGGCATCCAAAAACTCCGACACGCGTCTTAGCAGCTCTCTAGACATTTTCCAGAATCAAGCCTCAAAACTGCAAACGTCCGGGCCCTGCTCCCACGCGAAACCTGACAGCCCCGAATGCTGTGTCTTTCCTGAAACCTCTACCATGGCCCCATTCACAGCCCTACTAACCCTGCAGCTGCAGGCTCCTTTAGGCATCCAAAAACTCCGACACGCGTCTTAGCAGCTCTCTAGCCATTTTCCAGATTCAAGCTTCAAAACTGCAGATGCCGGGCCCTGCTCCCACGCGAAACCTGCCAGCCCCGAATAGTTATTCTTTCCTGAAACCTCTACCATGGCCCCATTCACAGCTCTACTAACCCTGCAGCTGCAGGCTCCTTTAGGCATCCAAAAACTCCCACATGCGTCTTAGCAGCTCTCTAGCCATTTCCCAGATTCAAGCTTCAAAACTGCAAACGTCCAGGCCCTGCTCCCAGGCGAAACCTGCCAGCCCTGAATGCTGTGTCTTTCCTGAAAGCTCTACCATGGCCCCATTCACAGCCCTACTAACCCTGGAGCTGCACGCTCCTTTAGGCATCCAAAAACTGCGACGTGCAACGGAGCGGCTCGCTGTCCGACGCCCCCATCCGGCCGTCAAAATTCAAAACATCAGGGCCCTGCTCCCAGGCGAAACCTGCCAGCCCCGAATGCTGTGTCTTTCCTGAAACCTCTACCATGGCCCCATTCACAGCTCTACTAGCCCTGGAGCTGCACGCTCCTTTAGGCATCCAAAATCTGCGACGTGCAACGGAGCGGCTCGCTGTCCGACGCCCGCATCCGGCCGTCAAAATTCAAAACGTCAGGGCCCTGCTCCCAGGCGAACCCTGCCAGCCCTGAATGCTGTGTCTTTCCGGAAACCTCTACCATGGCCCCATTCACAGCCCTACTAACCCTGCAGCTGCACGCTCCTTTAGGCATCCAAAAACTCCGACACATGCATTAGCAGCTCTCTAGCAATTTTCGAGATTCAAGCCTCAAAACTGCAAACGTCCGGGCCCTGCTCCCAGGCGAAACCTGCCAGCCCCGAATGCTTATTCTTTGCTGAAACCTCTACCATGGCCCCATTCACAGCCCTACTAACCCTGCAGCTGCAGGCTCCTTTAGGCATCCAGAAACTCCGACATGCGTCTTAGCAGCTCTCTAGCCATTTTTGAGATTCAAGCCTCAAAACTGCAAACGTCCGGGCCTTGCGCCCAGGCGAAACCTGTCAGCTCCGAATGCTGTGTCTTTCCTGAAACCTCTACCATGGCCCCATTCACAGCCCTACTAACCCTGCAGCTGCAGGCTCCTTTAGGCATCCAAAACTGCGACGTGCGACGGAGCGGCTCTCTGTCCGTCTCCCGCCTCTGGCTGTCAAAACTGCAAACGTCCGGGCCTTGCGCCCACGCAAAACCTGCCAGCCCCGAATGCTGTGTGTTTCCTGAAACCTCTACCATGGCCCCATTCACAGCCCTACTAACCCTGGAGCTGCAGCCTCCTTTAGGCATCCAAAACTGCGACATGCAATGGAGCGGCTCTCTGTCCGTCGCCCGCCTCCAGCCGTCAAAACTGCAAACGTCCGGGCCCTGCGCCCAGGCGAAACCTGCCAGCCCCGAATGCTCTGTCTTTCCTGAAACCTCTACCATGGCCCCATTCACAGCCCTACTAACCCTGCAGCTGCACGCTCCTTTAGGCATCCAAAAACTCCGACACGCGTCTTAGCAGCTCTCTAGCCATTTTCCAGATTCAAGCTTCAAATCTGCAGATGTCCAGGCCCTGCTCCCACGCGAAACCTGCCAGCCCCGAATAGTTATTTTTCCTGAAACCTCTACCATGGCCCCATTCACAGCCCTACTAACCCTGGAGCTGCAGGCTCCTTTAGGCATCCAAAAACTCCGACACGCGTCTTAGCAGCTCTCTAGACATTTTCCAGAATCAAGCCTCAAAACTGCAAACGTCCAGGCCCTGCTCCCACGCGAAACCTGACAGCCCCGAATGCTGTGTCTTTCCTGAAACCTCTACCATGGCCCCATTCACAGCCCTACTAACCCTGCAGCTGCAGGCTCCTTTAGGCATCCAAAAACTCCGACACGCGTCTTAGCAGCTCTCTAGCCATTTTCCAGATTCAAGCTTCAAAACTGCAGATGCCGGGCCCTGCTCCCACGCGAAACCTGCCAGCCCCGAATAGTTATTCTTTCCTGAAACCTCTACCATGGCCCCATTCACAGCCCTACTAACCCTGCAGCTGCAGGCTCCTTTAGGCATCCAAAAACTCCGACACGCGTCTTAGCAGCTCTCTAGCCATTTTCCAGATTCAAGCTTCAAAACTGCAGATGTCCGGGCCCTGCTCCCACGCGAAACCTGCCAGCCCCGAATAGTTATTCTTTCCTGAAACCTCTACCATGGCCCCATTCACAGCTCTACTAACCCTGCAGCTGCAGGCTCCTTTAGGCATCCAGAAACTCCCACATGCGTCTTAGCAGCTCTCTAGCCATTTTCCAGATTCAAGCTTCAAAACTGCAAACGTCCAGGCCCTGCTCCCAGGCGAAACCTGCCAGCCCTGAATGCTGTGTCTTTCCTGAAAGCTCTACCATGGCCCCATTCACAGCCCTACTAACCCTGGAGCTGCACGCTCCTTTAGGCATCCAAAAACTGCGACGTGCAACGGAGCGGCTCGCTGTCCGACGCCCCCATCCGGCCGTCAAAATTCAAAACATCAGGGCCCTGCTCCCAGGCGAAACCTGCCAGCCCCGAATGCTGTGTCTTTCCTGAAACCTCTACCATGGCCCCATTCACAGCTCTACTAGCCCTGGAGCTGCACGCTCCTTTAGGCATCCAAAATCTGCGACGTGCAACGGAGCGGCTCGCTGTCCGACGCCCGCATCCGGCCGTCAAAATTCAAAACGTCAGGGCCCTGCTCCCAGGCGAACCCTGCCAGCCCTGAATGCTGTGTCTTTCCGGAAACCTCTACCATGGCCCGCTTCACAGCCCTACTAACCCTGCAGCTGCACGCTCCTTTAGGCATCCAAAAACTCCGACACATGCATTAGCAGCTCTCTAGCAATTTTCGAGATTCAAGCCTCAAAACTGCAAACGTCCGGGCCCTGCTCCCAGGCGAAACCTGCCAGCCCCGAATGCTTATTCTTTGCTGAAACCTCTACCATGGCCCCATTCACAGCCCTACTAACCCTGCAGCTGCAGGCTCCTTTAGGCATCCAGAAACTCCGACATGCGTCTTAGCAGCTCTCTAGCCATTTTCTAGATTCAAGCTTCAAAACTGCAAACGTCCGGGCCCTGCTCCCACGCGAAACCTGCCAGCCCTGAATGCTGTGTCTTTCCTGAAACCTCTACCATGGCCCCATTCACAGCCCTACTAACCCTGCAGCTGCAGGCTCCTTTAGGCATCCAAAACTGCGACGTGCGACGGAGCGGCTCTCTGTCCGTCTCCCGCCTCTGGCTGTCAAAACTGCAAACGTCCGGGCCCTGCGCCCAGGCGAAACCTGCCAGCCCCGAATGCTGTGTCTTTCCTGAAACCTCTACCATGGCCCCATTCACAGCCCTACTAACCCTGCAGCTGCAGGCTCCTTTAGGCATCCAAAAACTCCGACATGCGTCTTAGCAGCTCTCTAGCCATTTTCCAGATTCAAGCCTCAAAACTGCAAACGTCCGGGCCCTGCTCCCAGGTGAAACCTGCCAGCCCCGAATGCTGTGTCTTTCCTGAAACCTCTACCATGGCCCCATTCACAGCCCTACTAACCCTGCAGCTGCAGGCTCCTTTAGGCATCCAAAAACTCCGACACGCGTCTTAGCAGCTCTCTAGCCATTTTTGAGATTCAAGCCTCAAAACTGCAAACGTCCGGGCCCTGCTCCCAGGCAAAACCTGCCAGCCCCGAATGCTGTGTCTTTCCTGAAACCTCTACCATGGCCTCATTCACAGCCCTACTAACCCTGCAGCTGCCGGCTCCTTTAGGCATCCAAAACATGCAAAATGCGTCTTAGCAGCTCTCTAGCCATTTTCTAGATTCAAGCTTCAAAACTGCAAACGTCCGGGCCCTGCTCCCACGCGAAACCTGCCAGCCCTGAATGCTGTGTCTTTCCTGAAACCTCTACCATGGCCCCATTCACAGCCCTACTAACCCTGGAGCTGCAGGCTCCTTTAGGCATCCAAAAACTCCAACACGCGTCTTAGCAGCTCTCTAGCCATTTTCGCGATTCATGCCTCAAAACTGCAAACGTCCGGGCCCTGCTCCCAGGCGAAACCAGCCAGCCCCGAATGCTGTGTCTTTCCTGAAACCTCTACCATGGCCCCATTCACAGCCCTACTAACCCTGGAGCTGCAGCCTCCTTTAGGCATCCAAAACTGCGACGTGCGACGGAGCGGCTCTCTGTCTGTCGTCCGCCTCCGGCCGTCAAAATTGAAAACGTCTGGGCCCTGCGCCCAGGTGAAACCTGCCAGCCCCGAATGCTCTGTCTTTCCTGAAACCTCTACCATGGCCCCATTCACAGCCCTACTAACCCTGGAGCTGCACGCTCCTTTAGGCATCCAAAATCTGCGACGTGCAACGGAGCGGCTCGCTGTCCGACGCCCGCATCCGGCCGTCAAAATTCAAAACGTCAGGGCCCTGCTCCCAGGCGAACCCTGCCAGCCCTGAATGCTGTGTCTTTCCTGAAACCTCTACCATGGCCCCATTCACAGCCCTACTAACCCTGCAGCTGCCGGCTCCTTTAGGCATCCAAAACATGCAAAATGCGTCTTAGCACCTCTCCAGCCATTTTCGAGATTCAAGCTTCAAAACTGCAAACGTCCGGGCCCTGCTCCCAGGCGAAACCTGCCAGCCCTGAATGCTGTGTCTTTCCGGAAACCTCTACCATGGCCCGCTTCACAGCTCTACTAGCCCTGGAGCTGCAGGCTCCTTTAGGCATCCAAAAACTCCGACACAAGCATTAGCAGCTCTCCAGCCATTTTTGAGATTCAAGCCTCAAAACTGCAAACGTCCGGGCCCTGCTCCCACGCGAAACCTGCCAGCCCCGAATGCTTATTCTTTGCTGAAACCTCTACCATGGCCCCATTCACAGCCCTACTAACCCTGGAGCTGCAGGCTCCTTTAGGCATCCAGAAACTCCGACATGCGTCTTAGCTGCTCTCTAGCCATTTTTGAGATTCAAGCCTCAAAACTGCAAACGTCCGGGCCTTGCGCCCAGGCGAAACCTGCCAGCCCCGAATGCTGTGTCTTTCCTGAAACCTCTACCATGGCCCCATTCACAGCCCTACTAACCCTGGAGCTGCAGCCTCCTTTAGGCATCCAAAACTGCGACATGCAATGGAGCGGCTCTCTGTCCGTCGCCCGCCTCCAGCCGTCAAAACTGCAAACGTCCGGGCCCTGCGCCCAGGCGAAACCTGCCAGCCCCGAATGCTGTGTCTTTCCTGAAACCTCTACCATGGCCCCATTCACAGCCCTACTAACCCAGCAGCTGCCGGATCCTTTAGGCATCCAAAACATGCAAAATGCGTCTTAGCAGCTCTCTAGCCATTTTCCAGATTCAAGCTTCAAAACTGCAGATGTCCGGGCCCTGCTCCCACGCGAAACCTGCCAGCCCCAAATGCTATGTCTTTCCTGAAACCTCTACCATGGCCCCATTCACAGCCCTACTAACCCTGCAGCTGCAGGCTCCTTTAGGCATCCAAAAACTCCGACACGCGTCTTAGCAGCTCTCTAGCCATTTTTGAGATTCAAGCCTCAAAACTGCAAACGTCCGGGCCCTGCTCCCAGGCAAAACCTGCCAGCCCCGAATGCTGTTTCTTTCCTGAAACCTCTACCATGGCCTCATTCACAGCCCTACTAACCCTGCAGCTGCCGGCTCCTTTAGGCATCCAAAACATGCAAAATGCGTCTTAGCAGCTCTCTAGCCATTTTCGAGATTCATGCCTCAAAACTGCAAACGTCCGGGCCCTGATCCTAGGCGAAACCTGCCAGCCCTGAATGCTGTGTCTTTCCTGAAACCTCTACCATGGCCCCATTCACAGCCCTACTAACCCTGGAGCTGCAGGCTCCTTTAGGCATCCAAAAACTCCGACATGCGTCTTAGCAGCTCTCTAGCCATTTTCGCGATTCAAGCCTCAAAACTGCAAACGTCCGGGCCCTGCTCCCAGGCGAAACCTGCCAGCCCCGAATGCTGTGTCTTTCCTGAAACCTCTACCATGGCCCCATTCACAGCCCTACTAACCCTGGAGCTGCAGCCTCCTTTAGGCATCCAAAACTGCGACGTGCGACGGAGCGGCTCTCTGTCCGTCGCCCGCCTCCGGCCGTCAAAATTGAAAACGTCCGGGCCCTGCTCCCAGGTGAAACCTGCCAGCCCCGAATGCTGTGTCTTTCCTGAAACCTCTACCATGGCCCCATTCACAGCCCTACTAACCCTGGAGCTGCACGCTCCTTTAGGCATCCAAAATCTGCGACGTGCAACGGAGCGGCTCGCTGTCCGACGCCCGCAACTGGCCGTCAAAATTCAAAACGTCAGGGCCCTGCTCCCAGGCGAACCCTGCCAGCCCCGAATGCTGTGTCTTTCCGGAAACCTCTACCATGGCCCCATTCACAGCCCTACTAACCCTGCAGCTGCCGGCTCCTTTAGGCATCCAAAACATGCAAAATGCGTCTTAGCACCTCTCCAGCCATTTTCGAGATTCAAGCTTCAAAACTGCAGATGTCCGGGCCCTGCTCCCAGGCGAAACCTGCCAGCCCCGAATGCTGTGTCTTTCCGGAAACCTCTACCATGGCCCGCTTCACAGCTCTACTAGCCCTGGAGCTGCAGGCTCCTTTAGGCATCCAAAAACTCCGACACAAGCATTAGCAGCTCTCCAGCCATTTTTGAGATTCAAGCCTCAAAACTGCAAACGTCCGGGCCCTGCTCCCACGCGAAACCTGCCAGCCCCGAATGCTGTGTCTTTCCTGAAACCTCTACCATGGCCCCATTCACAGCCCTACTAACCCTGGAGCTGCAGGCTCCTTTAGGCATCCAGAAACTCCGACATGCGTCTTAGCTGCTCTCTAGCCATTTTTGAGATTCAAGCCTCAAAACTGCAAACGTCCGGGCCCTGCGCCCAGGCGAAACCTGTCAGCCCCGAATGCTGTGTGTTTCCTGAAACCTCTACCATGGCCCCATTCACAGCCCTACTAACCCTGGAGCTGCAGCCTCCTTTAGGCATCCAAAACTGCGACATGCGACGGAGCGGCTCTCTGTCCGTCGCCCGCCTCCAGCCGTCAAAACTGCAAACGTCCGGGCCCTGCGCCCAGGCGAAACCTGCCAGCCCCGAATGCTCTGTCTTTCCTGAAACCTCTACCATGGCCCCATTCACAGCCCTACTAACCCTGCAGCTGCACGCTCCTTTAGGCATCCAAAAACTCCGACACGCGTCTTAGCAGCTCTCTAGCCATTTTCCAGATTCAAGCTTCAAATCTGCAAACGTCCGGGCCCTGCTCCCACGCGAAACCTGCCAGCCCCGAATAGTTATTTTTCCTGAAACCTCTACCATGGCCCCATTCACAGCCCTACTAACCCTGGAGCTGCAGGCTCCTTTAGGCATCCAAAAACTCCGACACGCGTCTTAGCAGCTCTCTAGACATTTTCCAGAATCAAGCCTCAAAACTGCAAACGTCCGGGCCCTGCTCCCACGCGAAACCTGCCAGCCCCGAATGCTGTGTCTTTCCTGAAACCTCTACCATGGCCCCATTCACAGCCCTACTAACCCTGCAGCTGCAGGCTCCTTTAGGCATCCAAAAACTCCGACACGCGTCTTAGCAGCTCTCTAGCCATTTTCCAGATTCAAGCTTCAAAACTGCAGATGTCCGGGCCCTGCTCCCACGCGAAACCTGCCAGCCCCGAATACTTATTCTTTCCTGAAACCTCTACCATGGCCCCATTCACAGCCCTACTAACCCTGCAGCTGCACGCTCCTTTAGGCATCCAAAAACTCCGACACGCGTCTTAGCAGCTCTCTAGCCATTTTCCAGATTCAAGCTTCAAAACTGCAGATGTCCGGGCCCTGCTCCCAGGCGAAACATGCCAGCCCCGAATAGTTATTCTTTCCTGAAACCTCTACCATGGCCCCATTCACAGCTCTACTAACCCTGCAGCTGCAGGCTCCTTTAGGCATCCAGAAACTCCGACATGCGTCTTAGCTGCTCTCTAGCCATTTTTGAGATTCAAGCCTCAAAACTGCAAACGTCCGGGCTCTGCGCCCAGGCGAAACCTGCCAGCCCCGAATGCTGTGTCTTTCCTGAAACCTCTACCATGGCCCCATTCACAGCCCTACTAACCCTGGAGCTGCAGCCTCCTTTAGGCATCCAAAACTGCGACATGCAATGGAGCGGCTCTCTGTCCGTCGCCCGCCTCCAGCCGTCAAAACTGCAAACGTCCGGGCCCTGCGCCCAGGCGAAACCTGCCAGCCCCGAATGCTCTGTCTTTCCTGAAACCTCTACCATGGCCCCATTCACAGCCCTACTAACCCTGCAGCTGCACGCTCCTTTAGGCATCCAAAAACTCCGACACGCGTCTTAGCAGCTCTCTAGCCATTTTCCAGATTCAAGCTTCAAAACTGCAGATGTCCAGGCCCTGCTCCCACGCGAAACCTGCCAGCCCCGAATAGTTATTCTTTCCTGAAACCTCTACCATGGCCCCATTCACAGCCCTACTAACCCTGCAGCTGCAGGCTCCTTTAGGCATCCAAAAACTCCGACACGCGTCTTAGCAGCTCTCTAGACATTTTCCAGAATCAAGCCTCAAAACTGCAAACGTCCGGGCCCTGCTCCCACGCGAAACCTGACAGCCCCGAATGCTGTGTCTTTCCTGAAACCTCTACCATGGCCCCATTCACAGCCCTACTAACCCTGCAGCTGCAGGCTCCTTTAGGCATCCAAAAACTCCGACACGCGTCTTAGCAGCTCTCTAGCCATTTTCCAGATTCAAGCTTCAAAACTGCAGATGCCGGGCCCTGCTCCCACGCGAAACCTGCCAGCCCCGAATAGTTATTCTTTCCTGAAACCTCTACCATGGCCCCATTCACAGCCCTACTAACCCTGCAGCTGCAGGCTCCTTTAGGCATCCAAAAACTCCGACACGCGTCTTAGCAGCTCTCTAGCCATTTTCCAGATTCAAGCTTCAAAACTGCAGATGTCCGGGCCCTGCTCCCACGCGAAACCTGCCAGCCCCGAATAGTTATTCTTTCCTGAAACCTCTACCATGGCCCCATTCACAGCTCTACTAACCCTGCAGCTGCAGGCTCCTTTAGGCATCCAAAAACTCCAACATGCGTCTTAGCAGCTCTTTAGCCATTTTCCGTGATTCAAGCCTCGAAACTGCAAACGTCCAGGCCCTGCTCCCAGGCGAAACCTGCCAGCCCCGAATGCTGTGTCTTTCCTGAAACCTCTACCATGGCCCCATTCACAGCCCTACTAACCCTGGAGCTGCACGCTCCTTTAGGCATCCAAAATCTGCGACGTGCAACGGAGCGGCTCGCTGTCCGACGCCCCCATCCGGCCGTCAAAATTCAAAACATCAGGGCCCTGCTCCCAGGCGAAACCTGCCAGCCCCGAATGCTGTGTCTTTCCTGAAACCTCTACCATGGCCCCATTCACAGCTCTACTAGCCCTGGAGCTGCACGCTCCTTTAGGCATCCAAAATCTGCGACGTGCAACGGAGCGGCTCGCTGTCCGACGCCCGCATCCGGCCGTCAAAATTCAAAACGTCAGGGCCCTGCTCCCAGGCGAAACCTGCCAGCCCTGAATGCTGTGTCTTTCCGGAAACCTCTACCATGGCCCCATTCACAGCCCTACTAACCCTGCAGCTGCACGCTCCTTTAGGCATCCAAAAACTCCGACACATGCATTAGCAGCTCTCTAGCAATTTTCGAGATTCAAGCCTCAAAACTGCAAACGTCCGGGCCCTGCTCCCAGGCGAAACCTGCCAGCCCCGAATGCTTATTCTTTGCTGAAACCTCTACCATGGCCCCATTCACAGCCCTACTAACCCTGCAGCTGCAGGCTCCTTTAGGCATCCAGAAACTCCGACATGCGTCTTAGCAGCTCTCTAGCCATTTTTGAGATTCAAGCCTCAAAACTGCAAACGTCCGGGCCTTGCGCCCAGGCGAAACCTGCCAGCCCCGAATGCTGTGTCTTTCCTGAAACCTCTACCATGGCCCCATTCACAGCCCTACTAACCCTGGAGCTGCAGGCTCCTTTAGGCATCCAAAACTGCGACGTGCGACGGAGCGGCTCTCTGTCCGTCTCCCGCCTCTGGCTGTCAAAACTGCAAACGTCCGGGCCCTGCGCCCAGGCGAAACCTGCCAGCCCCGAATGCTGTGTCTTTCCTGAAACCTCTACCATGGCCCCATTCACAGCCCTACTAACCCTGCAGCTGCAGGCTCCTTTAGGCATCCAAAAACTCCGACATGCGTCTTAGCAGCTCTCTAGCCATTTTCCAGATTCAAGCCTCAAAACTGCAAACGTCCGGGCCCTGCTCCCAGGTGAAACCTGCCAGCCCCGAATGCTGTGTCTTTCCTGAAACCTCTACCATGGCCCCATTCACAGCCCTACTAACCCTGCAGCTGCCGGCTCCTTTAGGCATCCAAAACATGCAAAATGCGTCTTAGCAGCTCTCTAGCCATTTTCCAGATTCAAGCTTCAAAACTGCAAACGTCCGGGCCCTGCTCCCACGCGAAACCTGCCAGCCCCGAAAGCTGTGTCTTTCCTGAAACCTCTACCATGGCCCCATTCACAGCCCTACTAACCCTGGAGCTGCAGGCTCCTTTAGGCATCCAAAACTGCGACATGCGACAGAGCGGCTCTCTGTCCGTCGCCCGCCTCCAGCCGTCAAAACTGCAAACGTCCGGGCCCTGCGCCCAGGCGAAACCTGACAGCCCCGAATGCTGTGTCTTTCCTGAAACCTCTACCATGGCCCCATTCACAGCCCTACTAACCCTGGAGCTGCAGGCTCCTTTAGGCATCCAAAAACTCCGACACGCGTCTTAGCAGCTCTCTAGCCATTTTCCAGATTCAAGCTTCAAAACTGCAGATGTCCGGGCCCTGCTCCCAGGCGAAACCTGCCAGCCCCGAATGCTGTGTCTTTCCTGAAACCTCTACCATGGCCCCATTCACAGCTCTACTAACCCTGCAGCTGCAGGCTCCTTTAGGCATCCAGAAACTCCCACATGCGTCTTAGCAGCTCTCTAGCCATTTTTGAGATTCAAGCCTCAAAACTGCAAACGTCCGGGCCCTGCTCCCACGCGAAACCTGCCAGCCCCGAATGCTGTGTCTTTCCTGAAACCTCTACCATGGCCCCATTCACAGCCCTACTAACCCTGCAGCTGCAGGCTCCTTTAGGCATCCAAAACATCCAAAATGCGTCTTAGCAGCTCTCTAGCCATTTTCCAGATTCAAGCTTCAAAACTGCAAACGTCCAGGCCCTGCTCCCAGGCGAACCCTGCCAGCCCCGAATGCTGTGTCTTTCCTGAAACCTCTACCATGGCCCGCTTCACAGCCCTACTAACCCTGGAGCTGCACGCTCCTTTAGGCATCCAAAATCTGCGACGTGCAACGGAGCGGCTCGCTGTCCGACGCCCGCATCCGGCCGTCAAAATTCAAAACGTCAGGGCCCTGCTCCCAGGCGAAACCTGCCAGCCCTGAATGCTGTGTCTTTCCGGAAACCTCTACCATGGCCCGCTTCACAGCTCTACTAGCCCTGGAGCTGCAGGCTCCTTTAGGCATCCAAAAACTCCGACACAAGCCTTAGCAGCTCTCCAGCCATTTTTGAGATTCAAGCTTCAAAACTGCAAACGTCCGGGCCCTGCTCCCAGGCGAAACCTGCCAGCCCCGAATGCTGTGTCTTTCCTGAAACCTCTACCATGGCCCCATTCACAGCTCTACTAACCCTGCAGCTGCAGGCTCCTTTAGGCATCCAGAAACTCCCACATGCGTCTTAGCAGCTCTCTAGCCATTTTTGAGATTCAAGCCTCAAAACTGCAAACGTCCGGGCCCTGCTCCCACGCGAAACCTGCCAGCCCCGAATGCTGTGTCTTTCCTGAAACCTCTACCATGGCCCCATTCACAGCCCTACTAACCCTGCAGCTGCAGGCTCCTTTAGGCATCCAAAACATCCAAAATGCGTCTTAGCAGCTCTCTAGCCATTTTCCAGATTCAAGCTTCAAAACTGCAAACGTCCAGGCCCTGCTCCCAGGCGAACCCTGCCAGCCCCGAATGCTGTGTCTTTCCTGAAACCTCTACCATGGCCCGCTTCACAGCCCTACTAACCCTGGAGCTGCACGCTCCTTTAGGCATCCAAAATCTGCGACGTGCAACGGAGCGGCTCGCTGTCCGACGCCCGCATCCGGCCGTCAAAATTCAAAACGTCAGGGCCCTGCTCCCAGGCGAACCCTGCCAGCCCTGAATGCTGTGTCTTTCCGGAAACCTCTACCATGGCCCGCTTCACAGCTCTACTAGCCCTGGAGCTGCAGGCTCCTTTAGGCATCCAAAAACTCCGACACAAGCCTTAGCAGCTCTCCAGCCATTTTTGAGATTCAAGCTTCAAAACTGCAAACGTCCGGGCCCTGCTCCCACGCGAAACCTGCCAGCCCCGAATGCTTATTCTTTGCTGAAACCTCTACCATGGCCCCATTCACAGCCCTACCAACCCTGCAGCTGCAGGCTCCTTTAGGCATCGAAAAACTCCGACATGCGTCTTAGCAGCTCTCTAGCCATTTTCCAGATTCAAGCCTCAAAACTGCAAACGTCCGGGCCCTGCGCCCAGGCGAAACCTGCCAGCCCCGAATGCTGTGTCTTTCCTGAAACCTCTACCATGGCCCCATTCACAGCCCTACTAACCCTGCAGCTGCAGGCTCCTTTAGGCATCCAGAAACTCCGACATGCGTCTTAGCAGCTCTCTAGCAATTTTCGAGATTCAAGCCTCAAAACTGCAAACGTCCGGGCCCTGCTCCCACGCGAAACCTGCCAGCCCTCAATGCTGTGTCTTTCCTGAAACCTCTACCATGGCCCCATTCACAGCCCTACTAACCCTGGAGCTGCAGGCTCCTTTAGGCATCCAAAAACTCCAACACACGTCTTAGCAGCTCTCTAGCCATTTTCGCGATTCAAGCCTCAAAACTGCAAACGTCCGGGCCCTGCTCCCAGGCGAAACCTGCCAGCCCCGAATGCCGTGTCTTTCCTGAAACCTCTACCATGGCCCCTTTCACAGCCCTACTAACCCTGTAGCTGCAGGCTCCTTTAGGCATCCAAAACTGCGACGTGCCACGGAGCGGCTCTCTATCCGTCGCCCGCCTCTGGCCGTCAAAACTGAAAACGTCCGGGCCCTGCGCCCAGGCAAAACCTGCCAGCCCCGAATGCTGTGTCTTTCCGGAAACCTCTACCATGGCCCCATTCACAGCCCTACTAACCCTGCAGCTGCAGGCTCCTTTAGGCATCCAGAAACTCCCACATGCGTCTTAGCAGCTCTCTAGCCATTTTCCAGATTCAAGCTTCAAAACTGCAAACGTCCAGGCCCTGCTCCCAGGCGAAACCTGCCAGCCCCGAATGCTGTGTCTTTCCTGAAACCTCTACCATGGCCCCATTCACAGCCCTACTAACCCTGGAGCTGCACGCTCCTTTAGGCATCCAAAATCTGCGACGTGCAACGGAGCGGCTCGCTGTCCGACGCCCCCATCCGGCCGTCAAAATTCAAAACGTCCGGGCCCTGCTCCCAGGCGAAACCTGCCAGCCCCGAATGCTGTGTCTTTCCTGAAACCTCTACCATGGCCCCATTCACAGCTCTACTAGCCCTGGAGCTGCAGGCTCCTTTAGGCATCCAAAATCTGCGACGTGCAACGGAGCGGCTCGCTGTCCGACGCCCGCATCCGGCCGTCAAAATTCAAAACGTCAGGGCCCTGCTCCCAGGCGAACCCTGCCAGCCCTGAATGCTGTGTCTTTCCGGAAACCTCTACCATGGCCCCATTCACAGCCCTACTAACCCTGCAGCTGCACGCTCCTTTAGGCATCCAAAAACTCCGACACATGCATTAGCAGCTCTCTAGCAATTTTCGAGATTCAAGCCTCAAAACTGCAAACGTCCGGGCCCTGCTCCCAGGCGAAACCTGCCAGCCCCGAATGCTTATTCTTTGCTGAAACCTCTACCATGGCCCCATTCACAGCCCTACTAACCCTGCAGCTGCAGGCTCCTTTAGGCATCGAAAAACTCCGACATGCGTCTTAGCAGCTCTCTAGCCATTTTTGAGATTCAAGCCTCAAAACTGCAAACGTCCGGGCCTTGCGCCCAGGCGAAACCTGCCAGCCCCGAATGCTGTGTCTTTCCTGAAACCTCTACCATGGCCCCATTCACAGCCCTACTAACCCTGGAGCTGCAGGCTCCTTTAGGCATCCAAAACTGCGACGTGCGACGGAGCGGCTCTCTGTCCGTCTCCCGCCTCTGGCTGTCAAAACTGCAAACGTCCGGGCCCTGCGCCCAGGCGAAACCTGCCAGCCCCGAATGCTGTGTCTTTCCTGAAACCTCTACCATGGCCCCATTCACAGCCCTACTAACCCTGGAGCTGCAGGCTCCTTTAGGCATCCAAAACTGCGACGTGCGACGGAGCGGCTCTCTGTCCGTCGCCCGCCTCTGGCTGTCAAAACTGCAAACGTCCGGGCCCTGCGCCCAGGCGAAACCTGCCAGCCCCGAATGCTGTGTCTTTCCTGAAACCTCTACCATGGCCCCATTCACAGCCCTACTAACCCTGCAGCTGCAGGCTCCTTTAGGCATCCAAAAACTCCGACATGCGTCTTAGCAGCTCTCTAGCCATTTTCCAGATTCAAGCCTCAAAACTGCAAACGTCCGGGCCCTGCTCCCAGGTGAAACCTGCCAGCCCCGAATGCTGTGTCTTTCCTGAAACCTCTACCATGGCCCCATTCACAGCCCTACTAACCCTGCAGCTGCCGGCTCCTTTAGGCATCCAAAACATGCAAAATGCGTCTTAGCAGCTCTCTAGCCATTTTCCAGATTCAAGCTTCAAAACTGCAAACGTCCGGGCCCTGCTCCCACGCGAAACCTGCCAGCCCCGAAAGCTGTGTCTTTCCTGAAACCTCTACCATGGCCCCATTCACAGCCCTACTAACCCTGGAGCTGCAGGCTCCTTTAGGCATCCAAAACTGCGACATGCGACGGAGCGGCTCTCTGTCCGTCGCCCGCCTCCAGCCGTCAAAACTGCAAACGTCCGGGCCCTGCGCCCAGGCGAAACCTGCCAGCCCCGAATGCTGTGTCTTTCCTGAAACCTCTACCATGGCCCCATTTACAGCCCTACTAACCCTGGAGCTGCAGGCTCCTTTAGGCATCCAAAAACTCCGACACGCGTCTTAGCAGCTCTCTAGCCATTTTCCAGATTCAAGCTTCAAAACTGCAGATGTCCGGGCCCTGCTCCCAGGCGAAACCTGCCAGCCCTGAATGCTGTGTCTTTCCTGAAACCTCTACCATGGCCCCATTCACAGCTCTACTAACCCTGCAGCTGCAGGCTCCTTTAGGCATCCAGAAACTCCCACATGCGTCTTAGCAGCTCTCTAGCCATTTTTGAGATTCAAGCCTCAAAACTGCAAACGTCCGGGCCCTGCTCCCACGCGAAACCTGCCAGCCCCGAATGCTGTGTCTTTCCTGAAACCTCTACCATGGCCCCATTCACAGCCCTACTAACCCTGCAGCTTCCGGCTCCTTTAGGCATCCAAAACTCCAACATGCGTCTTAGCAGCTCTCTAGCCATTTTCCAGATTCAAGCTTCAAAACTGCAAACGTCCAGGCCCTGCTCCCAGGCGAAACCTGCCAGCCCCGAATGCTGTGTCTTTCCTGAAACCTCTACCATGGCCCGCTTCACAGCCCTACTAACCCTGGAGCTGCACGCTCCTTTAGGCATCCAAAATCTGCGACGTGCAACGGAGCGGCTCGCTGTCCGACGCCCGCATCCGGCCGTCAAAATTCAAAACGTCAGGGCCCTGCTCCCAGGCGAACCCTGCCAGCCCTGAATGCTGTGTCTTTCCGGAAACCTCTACCATGGCCCGCTTCACAGCTCTACTAGCCCTGGAGCTGCAGGCTCCTTTAGGCATCCAAAAACTCCGACACAAGCCTTAGCAGCTCTCCAGCCATTTTTGAGATTCAAGCTTCAAAACTGCAAACGTCCGGGCCCTGCTCCCACGCGAAACCTGCCAGCCCCGAATGCTTATTCTTTGCTGAAACCTCTACCATGGCCCCATTCACAGCCCTACCAACCCTGCAGCTGCAGGCTCCTTTAGGCATCGAAAAACTCCGACATGCGTCTTAGCAGCTCTCTAGCCATTTTCCAGATTCAAGCCTCAAAACTGCAAACGTCCGGGCCCTGCTCCCAGGCGAAACCTGCCAGCCCCGAATGCTGTGTCTTTCCTGAAACCTCTACCATGGCCCCATTCACAGCCCTACTAACCCTGCAGCTGCAGGCTCCTTTAGGCATCCAGAAACTCCGACATGCGTCTTAGCAGCTCTCTAGCAATTTTCGAGATTCAAGCCTCAAAACTGCAAACGTCCGGGCCCTGCTCCCACGCGAAACCTGCCAGCCCTCAATGCTGTGTCTTTCCTGAAACCTCTACCATGGCCCCATTCACAGCCCTACTAACCCTGGAGCTGCAGGCTCCTTTAGGCATCCAAAAACTCCAACACACGTCTTAGCAGCTCTCTAGCCATTTTCGCGATTCAAGCCTCAAAACTGCAAACGTCCGGGCCCTGCTCCCAGGCGAAACCTGCCAGCCCCGAATGCCGTGTCTTTCCTGAAACCTCTACCATGGCCCCTTTCACAGCCCTACTAACCCTGTAGCTGCAGCCTCCTTTAGGCATCCAAAACTGCGACGTGCGACAGAGCGGCTCTCTGTCCGTCGCCCGCCTCTGGCCGTCAAAATTGAAAACGTCCGGGCCCTGCTCCCAGGCAAAACCTGCCAGCCCCGAATGCTGTGTCTTTCCGGAAACCTCTACCATGGCCCCATTCACAGCCCTACTAACCCTGCAGCTGCAGGCTCCTTTAGGCATCCAAAAACTCCAACACGCGTCTTAGCAGCTCTCTAGCCATTTTCGCGATTCAAGCCTCAAAACTGCAAACGTCCGGGCCCTGCTCCCAGGCGAAACCTGACAGCCCCGAATGCTGTGTCTTTCCTGAAACCTCTACCATGGCCCCATTCACAGCCCTACTAACCCTGGAGCTGCAGCCTCCTTTAGGCATCCAAAACCTCCGACATGCGACGGAGCGGCTCTCTGTCCGTCGCCCGCCTCCGGCCGTCAAAATTGAAAACGTCTGGGCCCTGCGCCCAGGCGAAACCTGCCAGCCCCGAATGCTGTGTCTTTCCTGAAACCTCTACCATGGCCCCATTCACAGCCCTACTAACCCTGGAGCTGCACGCTCCTTTAGGCATCCAAAAACTCCAACGTGCAACGGAGCGGCTCGCTGTCCAACGCCCGCATCCGGCCGTCAAAATTCAAAACGTCCGGGCCCTGCTCCCACGCGAAACCTGCCAGCCCCGAATAGTTATTCTTTCCTGAAACCTCTACCATGGCCCCATTCACAGCCCTACTAACCCTGCAGCTGCAGGCTCCTTTAGGCATCCAAAAACATGCAAAATGCGTCTTAGCAGCTCTCTAGCCATTTTCCAGATTCCAGCTTCAAAACTGCAAACGTCCGGGCCCTGCGCCCAGGCGAAACCTGCCAGCCCTGAATGCTGTGTCTTTCCTGAAACCTCTACCATGGCCCCATTCACAGCTCTACTAACCCTGCAGCTGCAGGCTCCTTTAGGCATCCAGAAACTCCCACATGCGTCTTAGCAGCTCTCTAGCCATTTTCCAGATTCAAGCTTCAAAACTGCAAACGTCCAGGCCCTGCTCCCAGGCGAAACCTGCCAGCCCCGAATGCTGTGTCTTTCCAGAAACCTCTACCATGGCCCCATTCACAGCCCTACTAACCCTGGAGCTGCACGCTCCTTTAGGCATCCAAAATCTGCGACGTGCAACGGAGCGGCTCGCTGTCCGACGCCCCCATCCGGCCGTCAAAATTCAAAACATCAGGGCCCTGCTCCCAGGCGAAACCTGCCAGCCCCGAATGCTGTGTCTTTCCTGAAACCTCTACCATGGCCCCATTCACAGCTCTACTAGCCCTGGAGCTGCACGCTCCTTTAGGCATCCAAAATCTGCGACGTGCAACGGAGCGGCTCGCTGTCCGACGCCTGCCTACGGCCGTCAAAATTCAAAACGTCAGGGCCCTGCTCCCACGCGAAACCTGCCAGCCCTGAATGCTGTGTCTTTCCTGAAACCTCTACCATGGCCCCATTCACAGCCCTACTAACCCTGCAGCTGCACGCTCCTTTAGGCATCCAAAAACTCCGACACATGCATTAGCAGCTCTCTAGCCATTTTCGAGATTCAAGCCTCAAAACTGCAAACGTCCGGGCCCTGCTCCCACGCGAAACCTGCCAGCCCCGAATGCTTATTCTTTGCTGAAACCTCTACCATGGCCCCATTCACAGCCCTACTAACCCTGCAGCTGCACGCTCCTTTAGGCATCCAAAAACTCCGACATGCATCTTAGCAGCTCTCTAGCCATTTTTGAGATTCAAGCCTCAAAACTGCAAACGTCCGGGCCTTGCGCCCAGGCGAAACCTGCCAGCCCCGAATGCTGTGTCTTTCCTGAAACCTCTACCATGGCCCCATTCACAGCCCTACTAACCCTGCAGCTGCAGGCTCCTTTAGGCATCCAAAAACTCCGACATGCGTCTTAGCAGCTCTCTAGCCATTTTCCAGATTCAAGCCTCAAAACTGCAAACGTCCGGGCCCTGCGCCCAGGCGAAACCTGCCAGCCCCGAATGCTGTGTCTTTCCTGAAACCTCTACCATGGCCCCATTCACAGCCCTACTAACCCTGCAGCTGCCGGCTCCTTTAGGCATCCAAAACATGCAAAATGCGTCTTAGCAGCTCTCTAGCCATTTTCCAGATTCAAGCTTCAAAACTGCAAACGTCCGGGCCCTGCTCCCACGCGAAACCTGCCAGCCCCGAAAGCTGTGTCTTTCCTGAAACCTCTACCATGGCCCCATTCACAGCCCTACTAACCCTGGAGCTGCAGGCTCCTTTAGGCATCCAAAACTGCGACATGCGACGGAGCGGCTCTCTGTCCGTCGCCCGCCTCTGGCCGTCAAAATTGAAAACGTCCGGGCCCTGCTCCCAGGCAAAACCTGCCAGCCCCGAATGCTGTGTCTTTCCTGAAACCTCTACCATGGCCCCATTCACAGCCCTACTAACCCTGCAGCTGCAGGCTCCTTTAGGCATCCAAAAACTCCAACACGCGTCTTAGCAGCTCTCTAGCCATTTTCGCGATTCAAGCTTCAAAACTGCAAACGTCCGGGCCCTGCTCCCACGCGAAACCTGCCAGCCCTCAATGCTGTGTCTTTCCTGAAACCTCTACCATGGCCCCATTCACAGCCCTACTAACCCTGGAGCTGCAGCCTCCTTTAGGCATCCAAAACTGCGACGTGCGACGGAGCGGCTCTCTGTCCGTCGCCCGCCTCCAGCCGTCAAAACTGCAAACGTCCGGGCCCTGCGCCCAGGCGAAACCTGCCAGCCCCGAATGCTGTGTCTTTCCTGAAACCTCTACCATGGCCCCATTCACAGCTCTACTAACCCTGCAGCTGCAGGCTCCTTTAGGCATCCAAAAACTGCAACATGCGTCTTAGCAGCTCTCTAGCCATTTTCCAGATTCAAGCCTCAAAACTGCAAACGTCCGGGCCCTGCTCCCACGCGAAACCTGCCAGCCCCGAATGCTGTGTCTTTCCTGAAACCTCTACCATGGCCCCATTCACAGCCCTACTAACCCTGCAGCTGCAGGCTCCTTTAGGCATCCAAAACATGCAAAATGCGTCTTAGCAGCTCTCTGTCCGTCGCCCCCTCTGGCCGTCAAAACTGAAAACGTCCAGGCCCTGCTCCCAGGCAAAACCTGCCAGCCCCGAATGCTGTGTCTTTCCTGAAACCTCTACCATGGCCCCATTCACAGCCCTACTAACCCTGCAGCTGCACGCTCCTTTAGGCATCCAAAAACTCCAATGTGCAACGGAGCGGCTCGCTGTCCAACGCCCGCATCCGGCCGTCAAAATTCAAAAAGTCCGGGCCCTGCTCCCACGCGAAACCTGCCAGCCCCGAATAGTTATTCTTTCCTGAAACCTCTACCATGGCCCCATTCACAGCCCTACTAACCCTGCAGCTGCAGGCTCCTTTAGGCATCCAAAACATGCAAAATGCGTCTTAGCAGCTCTCTAGCCATTTTCCAGATTCCAGCTTCAAAAATGCAAACGTCCAGGCCCTGCTCCCAGGCGAAACCTGCCAGCCCCGAATGCTGTGTCTTTCCAGAAACCTCTACCATGGCCCCATTCACAGCCCTACTAACCCTGGAGCTGCACGCTCCTTTAGGCATCCAAAATCTGCGACGTGCAACGGAGCGGCTCGCTGTCCGACGCCCCCATCCGGCCGTCAAAATTCAAAACATCAGGGCCCTGCTCCCAGGCGAAACCTGCCAGCCCCGAATGCTGTGTCTTTCCTGAAACCTCTACCATGGCCCCATTCACAGCTCTACTAGCCCTGGAGCTGCACGCTCCTTTAGGCATCCAAATTCTGCGACGTGCGACGGAGCGGCTCTCTGTCCGTCGCCCGCATCTGGCCGTCAAAATTCAAAACGTCCGGGCCCTGCGCCCAGGCGAACCCTGCCAGCCCCGAATGCTGTGTCTTTCCGGAAACCTCTACCATGGCCCCATTCACAGCCCTACTAACCCTGCAGCTGCACGCTCCTTTAGGCATCCAAAAACTCCGACACACGTCTTAGCAGCTCTCTAGCCATTTTCCAGATTCAAGCCTCAAAACTGCAAACGTCCGGGCCCTGCTCCCACGCGAAACCTGCCAGCCCCGAATGGTTATTTTTTCCTGAAACCTCTACCATGGCCCCATTCACAGCCCTACTAACCCTGCAGCTGCCGGCTCCTTTAGGCATCCAAAACATGCAAAATGCGTCTTAGCAGCTCTCTAGCCATTTTCCAGATTCAAGCTTCAAAACTGCAAACGTCCGGGCCCTGCTCCCAGGCGAAACCTGCCAGCCCCGAATGCTGTGTCTTTCCTGAAACCTCTACCATGGCCCCATTCACAGCTCTACTAACCCTGCAGCTGCAGGCTCCTTTAGGCATCCAGAAACTCCGACATGCGTCTTAGCAGCTCTCTAGCCATTTTCGAGATTCAAGCCTCAAAACTGCAAACGTCCGGGCCCTGCTCCCACGCGAAACCTGCCAGCCCCGAATGCTGTGTCTTTCCTGAAACCTCTACCATGGCCCCATTCACAGCCCTACTAACCCTGCAGCTGCAGGCTCCTTTAGGCATCCAAAAACTGCAACATGCGTCTTAGCAGCTCTCTAGCCATTTTCCAGATTCAAGCATCAAAACTGCAAACGTCCGGGCCCTGCTCCCAGGCGAAACCTGCCAGCCCCGAATGCTGTGTCTTTCCTGAAACCTCTACCATGGCCCGCTTCACAGCTCTACTAACCCTGGAGCTGCACGCTCCTTTAGGCATCCAAAAACTCCGACGTGCAACGGAGCGGCTCGCTGTCCGACGCCCGCATCCGGCCGTCAAAATTCAAAACGTCCGGGCCCTGCTCCCAGGCGAACCCTGCCAGCCCTGAATGCTGTGTCTTTCCGGAAACCTCTACCATGGCCCGCTTCACAGCTCTACTAGCCCTGGAGCTGCAGGCTCCTTTAGGCATCCAAAAACTCCGACACAAGTCTTAGCAGCTCTCTAGCCATTTTTGAGATTCAAGCTTCAAAACTGCAAACGTCCGGGCCCTGCTCCCACGCGAAACCTGCCAGCCCCGAATGCTTATTCTTTGCTGAAACCTCTACCATGGCCCCATTCACAGCCCTACTAACCCTGCAGCTGCAGGCTCCTTTAGGCATCCAAAAACTCCGACATGCGTCTTAGCAGCTCTCTAGCCATTTTCCAGATTCAAGCCTCAAAACTGCAAACGTCTGGGCCCTGCGCCCAGGCGAAACCTGCCAGCCCCGAATGCTGTGTCTTTCCTGAAACCTCTACCATGGCGCCATTCACAGCCCTACTAACCCTGGAGCTGCACGCTCCTTTAGGCATCCAAAAACTGCGACGTGCAACGGAGCGGCTCTCTGTCCGTCGCCCGCCTCCGGCCGTCAAAACTGCAAACGTCCGGGCCCTGCTCCCAGGCGAAACCTGCCAGCCCTGAATGCTGTGTCTTTCCTGAAACCTCTACCATGGCCCCATTCACAGCCCTACTAACCCTGCAGCTGCAGGCTCCTTTAGGCATCCAAAAACTCCGACATGCGTCTTAGCAGCTCTCTAGCCATTTTCGAGACTCAAGCCTCAAAATTGAAAACGTCCGAGCTCTGCGCCCAGGCGAAACCTGCCAGCCCCGAATGCTGTGTCTTTCCTGAAACCTCTACCATGGCCCCATTCACAGCCCTACTAACCCTGCAGCTGCCGGCTCCTTTAGGCATCCAAAACATGCAAAATGCGTCTTAGCAGCTCTCTAGCCATTTTCCAGATTCAAGCTTCAAAACTGCAAACGTCCGGGCCCTGCTCCCACGCGAAACCTGCCAGCCCCGAATGCTGTGTCTTTCCTGAAACCTCTACCATGGCCCCATTCACAGCCCTACTAACCCTGGAGCTGCAGGCTCCTTTAGGCATCCAAAACTGCGACGTGCGACGGAGCGGCTCTCTGTCCGTCGCCCGCCTCCGGCCGTCAAAATTGAAAACGTCCGGGCCCTGCGCCCAGGCGAAACCTGCCAGCCCCGAATGCTGTGTCTTTCCTGAAACCTCTACCATGGCCCCATTCACAGCCCTACTAACCCTGCAGCTGCAGGCTCCTTTAGGCATCCAAAAACTCCGACAAGCGTCTTAGCAGCTCTCTAGCCATTTTCCAGATTCAAGCTTCAAAACTGCAGATGTCCGGGCCCTGCTCCCACGCGAAACCTGCCAGCCCCGAATAGTTATTCTTTCCTGAAACCTCTACCATGGCCCCATTCACAGCCCTACTAACCCTGCAGCTGCAGGCTCCTTTAGGCATCCAAAAACTCCAAAATGCGTCTTAGCAGCTCTCTAGCCATTTTCCAGATTCCAGCTTCAAAACTGCAAACGTCCGGGCCCTGCGCCCAGGCGAAACCTGCCAGCCCCGAATGCTGTGTCTTTCCTGAAACCTCTACCATGGCCCCATTCACAGCCCTACTAACCCTGGAGCTGCACGCTCCTTTAGGCATCCAAAATCTGCGACGTGCAACGGAGCGGCTCGCTGTCCGACGCCCGCATCCGGCCGTCAAAATTCAAAACGTCAGGGCCCTGCTCCCAGGCGAACCCTGCCAGCCCTGAATGCTGTGTCTTTCCGGAAACCTCTACCATGGCCCGCTTCACAGCTCTACTAGCCCTGGAGCTGCAGGCTCCTTTAGGCATCCAAAAACTCCGACACAAGCCTTAGCAGCTCTCCAGCCATTTTTGAGATTCAAGCTTCAAAACTGCAAACGTCCGGGCCCTGCTCCCACGCGAAACCTGCCAGCCCCGAATGCTGTGTCTTTCCTGAAACCTCTACCATGGCCCCATTCACAGCCCTACTAACCCTGCAGCTGCACGCTCCTTTAGGCATCCAAAAACTCCGACATGCATCTTAGCAGCTCTCTAGCCATTTTCCAGATTCAAGCCTCAAAACTGCAAACGTCCGGGCCCTGCGCCCAGGCGAAACCTGCCAGCCCCGAATGCTGTGTCTTTCCTGAAACCTCTACCATGGCCCCATTCACAGCCCTACTAACCCTGGAGCTGCACGCTCCTTTAGGCATCCAAAACTGCGACGTGCGATGGAGCGGCTCTCTGTCCGTCGCCCGCCTCTAGCCGTCAAAACTGCAAACGTCCGGGCCCTGCGCCCAGGCGAAACCTGCCAGCCCCGAATGCTGTGTCTTTCCTGAAACCTCTACCATGGCCCCATTCACAGCCCTACTAACCCTGCAGCTGCAGGCTCCTTTAGGCATCCAAAAACTCCGACACACGTCTTAGCAGCTCTCTAGCCATTTTCGCGATTCAAGCCTCAAAACTGCATACGTCCGGGCCCTGCTCCCACGCGAAACCTGCCAGCCCCGAATGCTGTGTCTTTCCTGAAACCTCTACCATGGCCCCATTCACAGCCCTACTAACCCTGCAGCTGCCGGCTCCTTTAGGCATCCAAAACATGCAAAATGCGTCTTAGCAGCTCTCTAGCCATTTTCCAGATTCAAGCTTCAAAACTGCAAACGTCCGGGCCCTGCGCCCAGGTGAAACCTGCCAGCCCCGAATGCTGTGTCTTTCCGGAAACCTCTACCATGGCCCCATTCACAGCCCTACTAACCCTGCAGCTGCAGGCTCCTTTAGGCATCCAGAAACTCCGACATGCATCTTAGCAGCTCTCTAGCAATTTTCGAGATTCAAGCCTCAAAACTGCAAACGTCCGGGCCCTGCTCCCACGCGAAACCTGCCAGCCCTCAATGCTGTGTCTTTCCTGAAACCTCTACCATGGCCCCATTCACAGCCCTACTAACCCTGCAGCTGCAGGCTCCTTTAGGCATCCAAAAACTCCAACACACGTCTTAGCAGCTCTCTAGCCATTTTCGCGATTCAAGCCTCAAAACTGCAAACGTCCGGGCCCTGCTCTCAGGCGAAACCTGCCAGCCCCGAATGCTTATTCTTTGCTGAAACCTCTACCATGGCCCCATTCACAGCCCTACTAACCCTGGAGCTGCAGGCTCCTTTAGGCATCCAAAAACTCCAACACGCGTCTTAGCAGCTCTCTAGCCATTTTCGCGATTCAAGCCTCAAAACTGCAAACGTCCGGGCCCTGCTCCCAGGCGAAACCTGCCAGCCCTGAATGCTGTGTCTTTCCTGAAACCTCTACCATGGCCCCATTCACAGCCCTACTAACCCTGGAGATGCAGCCTCCTTTAGGCATCCAAAACTGCGACGTGCGACGGAGCGGCTCTCTGTCCGTCTCCCGCCTCCAGCCGTCAAAATTGAAAACGTCTGGGCCCTGCGCCCAGGCGAAACCTGCCAGCCCCGAATGCTGTGTCTTTCCTGAAACCTCTACCATGGCGCCATTCACAGCCCTACTAACCCTGGAGCTGCACGCTCCTTTAGGCATCCAAAAACTCCAACGTGCAACGGAGCGGCTCGCTGTCCGACGCCCGCATCCGGCCGTCAAAATTCAAAACGTCCGGGCCCTGCTCCCAGGCGAAACCTGCCAGCCCTGAATGCTGTGTCTTTCCTGAAACCTCTACCATGGCCCCATTCACAGCCCTACTAACCCTGCAGCTGTAAGCTCCTTTAGGCATCCAAAAACTCCGACATGCGTCTTAGCAGCTCTCTAGCCATTTTCGCGATTCAAGCCTCAAAATTGAAAACGTCCGGGCCCTGCTCCCAGGCGAAACCTGCCAGCCCCGAATGCTGTGTCTTTCCTGAAACCTCTACCATGGCCCCATTCACAGCCCTACTAACCCTGCAGCTGCCGGCTCCTTTAGGCATCCAAAACATGCAAAATGCGTCTTAGCAGCTCTCTAGCCATTTTCCAGATTCAAGCTTCAAAACTGCAAACGTCCGGGCCCTGCTCCCACGCGAAACCTGCCAGCCCCGAAAGCTGTGTCTTTCCTGAAACCTCTACCATGGCCCCATTCACAGCCCTACTAACCCTGCAGCTGCAGGCTCCTTTAGGCATCCAAAACTGCGACATGCGACGGAGCGGCTCTCTGTCCGTCGCCCGCCTCCAGCCGTCAAAATTGAAAACGTCCGGGCCCTGCGCCCAGGCGAAACCTGCCAGCCCCGAATGCTGTGTCTTTCCTGAAACCTCTACCATGGCCCCATTCACAGCCCTACTAACCCTGGAGCTGCACGCTCCTTTAGGCATCCAAAACTGCGACGTGCGATGGAGCGGCTCTCTGTCCGTCGCCCGCCTCTAGCCGTCAAAACTGCAAACGTCCGGGCCCTGCGCCCAGGCGAAACCTGCCAGCCCCGAATGCTGTGTCTTTCCTGAAACCTCTACCATGGCCCCATTCACAGCCCTACTAACCCTGCAGCTGCAGGCTCCTTTAGGCATCCAAAAACTCCGACACACGTCTTAGCAGCTCTCTAGCCATTTTCGCGATTCAAGCCTCAAAACTGCAAACGTCCGGGCCCTGCTCCCACGCGAAACCTGCCAGCCCCGAATGCTGTGTCTTTCCTGAAACCTCTACCATGGCCCCATTCACAGCCCTACTAACCCTGCAGCTGCCGGCTCCTTTAGGCATCCAAAACATGCAAAATGCGTCTTAGCAGCTCTCTAGCCATTTTCCAGATTCAAGCTTCAAAACTGCAAACGTCCGGGCCCTGCGCCCAGGTGAAACCTGCCAGCCCCGAATGCTGTGTCTTTCCGGAAACCTCTACCATGGCCCCATTCACAGCCCTACTAACCCTGCAGCTGCAGGCTCCTTTAGGCATCCAAAAACTCCGACATGCATCTTAGCAGCTCTCTAGCAATTTTCGAGATTCAAGCCTCAAAACTGCAAACGTCCGGGCCCTGCTCTCAGGCGAAACCTGCCAGCCCCGAATGCCGTGTCTTTCCTGAAACCTCTACCATGGCCCCTTTCACAGCCCTACTAACCCTGTAGCTGCACGCTCCTTTAGGCATCCAAAACTGCAACGTGCCACGGAGCGGCTCTCTATCCGTCGCCCGCCTCTGGCCGTCAAAATTGAAAACGTCCGGGCCCTGCACCCAGGCAAAACCTGCCAGCCCCGAATGCTGTGTCTTTCCTGAAACCTCTACCATGGCCCCATTCACAGCCCTACTAACCCTGGAGCTGCAGGCTCCTTTAGGCATCCAAAAACTCCAACACGCGTCTTAGCAGCTCTCTAGCCATTTTCGCGATTCAAGCCTCAAAACTGCAAACGTCCGGGCCCTGCTCCCAGGCGAAACCTGCCAGCCCTGAATGCTGTGTCTTTCCTGAAACCTCTACCATGGCCCCATTCACAGCCCTACTAACCCTGGAGATGCAGCCTCCTTTAGGCATCCAAAACTGCGACGTGCGACGGAGCGGCTCTCTGTCCGTCTCCCGCCTCCAGCCGTCAAAATTGAAAACGTCTGGGCCCTGCGCCCAGGCGAAACCTGCCAGCCCCGAATGCTGTGTCTTTCCTGAAACCTCTACCATGGCGCCATTCACAGCCCTACTAACCCTGGAGCTGCACGCTCCTTTAGGCATCCAAAAACTCCAACGTGCAACGGAGCGGCTCGCTGTCCAACGCCCGCATCCGGCCGTCAAAATTCAAAACGTCCGGGCCCTGCTCCCAGGCGAAACCTGCCAGCCCTGAATGCTGTGTCTTTCCTGAAACCTCTACCATGGCCCCATTCACAGCCCTACTAACCCTGCAGCTGTAGGCTCCTTTAGGCATCCAAAAACTCCGACATGCGTCTTAGCAGCTCTCTAGCCATTTTCGCGATTCAAGCCTCAAAATTGAAAACATCTGGGCCCTTCGCCCAGGCGAAACCTGCCAGCCCCGAATGCTGTGTCTTTCCTGAAACCTCTACCATGGCCCCATTCACAGCCCTACTAACCCTGCAGCTGCCGGCTCCTTTAGGCATCCAAAACATGCAAAATGCGTCTTAGCAGCTCTCTAGCCATTTTCCAGATTCAAGCTTCAAAACTGCAAACGTCCGGGCCCTGCTCCCACGCGAAACCTGCCAGCCCCGAAAGCTGTGTCTTTCCTGAAACCTCTACCATGGCCCCATTCACAGCCCTACTAACCCTGCAGCTGCAGGCTCCTTTAGGCATCCAGAAACTCCGACATGCATCTTAGCAGCTCTCTAGCAATTTTCGAGATTCAAGCCTCAAAACTGCAAACGTCCGGGCCCTGCTCCCACGCGAAACCTGCCAGCCCTCAATGCTGTGTCTTTCCGGAAACCTCTACCATGGCCCCATTCACAGCCCTACTAACCCTGCAGCTGCAGGCTCCTTTAGGCATCCAAAAACTCCAACACACGTCTTAGCAGCTCTCTAGCCATTTTCGCGATTCAAGCCTCAAAACTGCAAACGTCCGGGCCCTGCTCTCAGGCGAAACCTGCCAGCCCCGAATGCCGTGTCTTTCCTGAAACCTCTACCATGGCCCCTTTCACAGCCCTACTAACCCTGTAGCTGCACGCTCCTTTAGGCATCCAAAACTGCGACGTGCCACGGAGCGGCTCTCTATCCGTCGCCCGCCTCTGGCCGTCAAAACTGAAAACGTCCGGGCCCTGCTCCCAGGCAAAACCTGCCAGCCCCGAATGCTGTGTCTTTCCTGAAACCTCTACCATGGCCCCATTCACAGCCCTACTAACCCTGGAGCTGCAGGCTCCTTTAGGCATCCAAAAACTCCAACACGCGTCTTAGCAGGTCTCTAGCCATTTTCGCGATTCAAGCCTCAAAACTGCAAACGTCCGGGCCCTGCTCCCAGGCGAAACCTGCCAGCCCTGAATGCTGTGTCTTTCCTGAAACCTCTACCATGGCCCCATTCACAGCCCTACTAACCCTGGAGATGCAGCCTCCTTTAGGCATCCAAAAACTGCGACGTGCGACGGAGCGGCTCTCTGTCCGTCTCCCGCCTCCAGCCGTCAAAATTGAAAACGTCCGGGCCCTGCGCCCAGGCGAAACCTGCCAGCCCCGAATGCTGTGTCTTTCCTGAAACCTCTACCATGGCGCCATTCACAGCCCTACTAACCCTGGAGCTGCACGCTCCTTTAGGCATCCAAAAACTCCAACGTGCAACGGAGCGGCTCGCTGTCCAACGCCCGCATCCGGCCGTCAAAATTCAAAACGTCCGGGCCCTGCTCCCAGGCGAAACCTGCCAGCCCTGAATGCTGTGTCTTTCCTGAAACCTCTACCATGGCCCCATTCACAGCCCTACTAACCCTGCAGCTGTAAGCTCCTTTAGGCATCCAAAAACTCCGACATGCGTCTTAGCAGCTCTCTAGCCATTTTCGCGATTCAAGCCTCAAAATTGAAAACATCCGGGCCCTGCTCCCAGGCGAAACCTGCCAGCCCCGAATGCTGTGTCTTTCCTGAAACCTCTACCATGGCCCCATTCACAGCCCTACTAACCCTGGAGCTGCACGCTCCTTTAGGCATCCAAAATCTGCGACGTGCAACGGAGCGGCTCGCTGTCCGACGCCCGCATCCGGCCGTCAAAATTCAAAACGTCAGGGCCCTGCTCCCAGGCGAACCCTGCCAGCCCTGAATGCTGTGTCTTTCCGGAAACCTCTACCATGGCCCGCTTCACAGCTCTACTAGCCCTGGAGCTGCAGGCTCCTTTAGGCATCCAAAAACTCCGACACAAGCCTTAGCAGCTCTCTAGCCATTTTTGAGATTCAAGCTTCAAAACTGCAAACGTCCGGGCCCTGCTCCCACGCGAAACCTGCCAGCCCCGAATGCTTATTCTTTGCTGAAACCTCTACCATGGCCCCATTCACAGCCCTACTAACCCTGCAGCTGCAGGCTCCTTTAGGCATCCAAAAACTCCGAAACGCGTCTTAGCAGCTCTCTAGCCATTTTCCAGATTCAAGCCTCAAAACTGCAAACGTCCGGGCACTGCGCCCAGGCGAAACCTGCCAGCCCCGAATGCTGTGTCTTTCCGGAAACCTCTACCATGGCCCCATTCACAGCCCTACTAACCCTGCAGCTGCAGGCTCCTTTAGGCATCCAGAAACTCCGACATGCATCTTAGCAGCTCTCTAGCAATTTTCGAGATTCAAGCCTCAAAACTGCAAACGTCCGGGCCCTGCTCCCACGCGAAACCTGCCAGCCCTCAATGCTGTGTCTTTCCTGAAACCTCTACCATGGCCCCATTCACAGCCCTACTAACCCTGGAGCTGCAGGCTCCTTTAGGCATCCAAAAACTCCAACACGCGTCTTAGCAGCTCTCTAGCCATTTTCGCGATTCAAGCCTCAAAACTGCAAACGTCCGGGCCCTGCTCCCAGGCGAAACCTGCCAGCCCCGAATGCCGTGTCTTTCCTGAAACCTCTACCATGGCCCCTTTCACAGCCCTACTAACCCTGTAGCTGCAGGCTCCTTTAGGCATCCAAAACTGCGACGTGCCACGGAGCGGCTCTCTATCCGTCGCCCGCCTCTGGCCGTCAAAATTGAAAACGTCCGGGTCCTGCTCCCAGGCAAAACCTGCCAGCCCCGAATGCTGTGTCTTTCCTGAAACCTCTACCATGGCCCCATTCACAGCCCTACTAACCCTGCAGCTGCAGGCTCCTTTAGGCATCCAAAAACTCCGACATGCGTCTTAGCTGCTCTCTAGCCATTTTCGCGATTCAAGCCTCAAAACTGCAAACGTCCGGGCCCTGCTCCCACGCGAAACCTGCCAGCCCCGAATGCTGTGTCTTTCCTGAAACCTCTACCATGGCCCCATTCACAGCCCTACTAACCCTGCAGCTGCACGCTCCTTTAGGCATCCAAAAACTCCGACACGCGTCTTAGCAGCTCTCTAGCCATTTTCGCGATTCAAGCCTCAAAACTGCAAACGTCCGGGCCCTGCGCCCAGGCAAAACCTGCCAGCCCCGAATGGTTATTTTTTGCTGAAACCTCTACAATGGCCCCATTCACAGCCCTACTAACCCTGCAGCTGCAAGCTCCTTTAGGCATCCAAAAACTCCGACATGCGTCTTAGCAGCTCTCTAGCCATTTTCGCGATTCAAGCCTCAAAATTGAAAACGTCTGGGCCCTGCTCCCAGGCGAAACCTGCCAGCCCCGAATGCTGTGTCTTTCCTGAAACCTCTACCATGGCCCCATTCACAGCCCTACTAACCCTGGAGCTGCACGCTCCTTTAGGCATCCAAAATCTGCGACGTGCAACGGAGCGGCTCGCTGTCCGACGCCCGCATCCGGCCGTCAAAATTCAAAACGTCAGGGCCCTGCTCCCAGGCGAACCCTGCCAGCCCTGAATGCTGTGTCTTTCCGGAAACCTCTACCATGGCCCGCTTCACAGCTCTACTAGCCCTGGAGCTGCAGGCTCCTTTAGGCATCCAAAAACTCCGACACAAGCCTTAGCATCTCTCTAGCCATTTTTGAGATTCAAGCTTCAAAACTGCAAACGTCAGCCCCCTGCTCCCACGCGAAACCTGCCAGCCCCGAATGCTTATTCTTTGCTGAAACCTCTACCATGGCCCCATTCACAGCCCTACTAACCCTGCAGCTGCAGGATCCTTTAGGCATCCAAAAACTCCAAAACGCGTCCTAGCAGCTCTCTAGCCATTTTCCAGATTCAAGCCTCAAAACTGCAAACGTCCGGGCCCTGCGCCCAGGCGAAACCTGCCAGCCCCGAATGCTGTGTCTTTCCTGAAACCTCTACCATGGCCCCATTCACAGCCCTACTAACCCTGCAGCTGCAGGCTCCTTTAGGCATCCAAAACTGCGACGTGCGACGGAGCGGCTCTCTGTCCGTCGCCCGCCTCTGGACGTCAAAACTGCAAACGTCCGGTCCCTGCTCCCAGGCGAAACCTGCCAGCCCTCAATGCTGTGTCTTTCCTGAAACCTCTACCATGGCCCCATTCACAGCCCTACTAACCCTGCAGCTGCAGGCTCCTTTAGGCATCCAAAAACTCCAACGTGCAACGGAGCGGCTCGCTGTCCAACGCCCGCATCCGGCCGTCAAAATTCAAAACGTCAGGGCCCTGCGCCCAGGCGAAACCTGCCAGCCCTGAATGCTGTGTCTTTCCGGAAACCTCTACCATGGCCCCATTCACAGCCCTACTAACCCTGCAGCTGCAAGCTCCTTTAGGCATCCAAAAACTCCGACATGCGTCTTAGCAGCTCTCTAGCCATTTTCGCGATTCAAGCCTCAAAATTGAAAACGTCTGGGCCCTGCGCCCAGGCCAAACCTGCCAGCCCCGAATGCTGTGTCTTTCCGGAAACCTCTACCATGGCCCCATTCACAGCCCTACTAACCCTGCAGCTGCAGGCTCCTTTAGGCATCCAAAATCTGCGACGTGCAACGGAGCGGCTCGCTGTCCGACGCCCGCATCCGGCCGTCAAAATTCAAAACGTCAGGGCCCTGCTCCCAGGCGAACCCTGCCAGCCCTGAATGCTGTGTCTTTCCGGAAACCTCTACCATGGCCCGCTTCACAGCTCTACTAGCCCTGGAGCTGCAGGCTCCTTTAGGCATCCAAAAACTCCGACACAAGCCTTAGCAGCTCTCTAGCCATTTTCCAGATTCAAGCTTCAAAACTGCAAACGTCCGGGCCCTGCTCCCACGCGAAACCTGCCAGCCCCGAATGGTTATTCTTTGCTGAAACCTCTACCATGGCCCCATTCACAGCCCTACTAACCCTGCAGCTGCAGGCTCCTTTAGGCATCCAAAAACTCCGAAACGCGTCCTAGCAGCTCTCTAGCCATTTTCCAGATTCAAGCCTCAAAACTGCAAAAATCCGGGCCCTGCGCCCAGGCGAAACCTGCCAGCCCCGAATGCTGTGTCTTTCCTGAAACCTCTACCATGGCCCCATTCACAGCCCTACTAACCCTGGAGCTGCACGCTCCTTTAGGCATCCAGAAACTCCGACATGCGTCTTAGCAGCTCTCTAGCAATTTTCGAGATTCAAGCCTCAAAACTGCAAACGTCCGGGCCCTGCTCCCACGCGAAACCTGCCAGCCCTCAATGCTGTGTCTTTCCTGAAACCTCTACCATGGCCCCATTCACAGCCCTACTAACCCTGGAGCTGCAGGCTCCTTTAGGCATCCAAAAACTCCAACACACGTCTTAGCAGCTCTCTAGCCATTTTCGCGATTCAAGCCTCAAAACTGCAAACGTCCGGACCCTGCTCTCAGGCGAAACCTGCCAGCCCCGAATGCCGTGTCTTTCCTGAAACCTCTACCATGGCCCCATTCACAGCCCTACTAACCCTGCAGCTGCAGGCTCCTTTAGGCATCCAACACTGCGACGTGCGACGGAGCGGCTCTCTGTCCGTCGCCCGCCTCCGGCCGTCAAAATTGAAAACGTCCGGGCCCTGCGCCCAGGCAAAACCTGCCAGCCCCGAATGCTGTGTCTTTCCTGAAACCTCTACCATGGCCCCATTCACAGCCCTACTAACCCTGCAGCTGCAGGCTCCTTTAGGCATCCAAAAACTCCGACACGCGTCTTAGCAGCTCTCTAGCCATTTTCGCGATTCAAGCCTCAAAACTGCAAACGTCCGGGCCCTGCTCCCACGCGAAACCTGCCAGCCCCGAATGCTGTGTCTTTCCTGAAACCTCTACCATGGCCCCATTCACAGCCCTACTAACCCTGCAGCTGCAGGCTCCTTTAGGCATCCAAAACTGCGACGTGCGACGGAGCGGCTCTCTGTCCGTCGCCCGCCTCCGGCCGTCAAAATTGAAAACGTCTGGGCCCTGCGCCCAGGCGAAACCTGCCAGCCCCGAATGCTGTGTCTTTCCTGAAACCTCTACCATGGCCCCATTCACAGCCCTACTAACCCTGGAGCTGCACGCTCCTTTAGGCATCCAAAAACTCCAACGTGTAACGGAGCGGCTCGCTGTCCGACGCCCGCATCCGGCCATCAAAATTCAAAACGTCAGGGCCCTGCTCCCAGGCGAACCCTGCCAGCCCTGAATGCTGTGTCTTTCCGGAAACCTCTACCATGGCCCCATTCACAGCTCTACTAGCCCTGGAGCTGCAGGCTCCTTTAGGCATCCAAAAACTCCGACACAAGCCTTAGCAGCTCTCCAGCCATTTTTGAGATTCAAGCTTCAAAACTGCAAACGTCAGCCCCCTGCTCCCACGCGAAACCTGCCAGCCCCGAATGCTTATTCTTTGCTGAAACCTCTACCATGGCCCCATTCACAGCCCTACTAACCCTGCAGCTGCAGGCTCCTTTAGGCATCCAAAAACTACAAAACGCGTCCTAGCAGCTCTCTAGCCATTTTCCAGATTCAAGCCTCAAAACTGCAAACGTCCGGGCCCTGCGCCCAGGCGAAACCTGCCAGCCCCGAATGCTGTGTCTTTCCGGAAACCTCTACCATGGCCCCATTCACAGCCCTACTAACCCTGCAGCTGCAGGCTCCTTTAGGCATCCAAAACTGCGACGTGCGACGGAGCGGCTCTCTGTCCGTCGCCCGCCTCTGGCCGTCAAAACTGCAAACGTCCGGGCCCTGCGCCCAGGCGAAACCTGCCAGCCCCGAATGCTGTGTCTTTCCTGAAACCTCTACCATGGCCCCATTCACAGCCCTACTAACCCTGCAGCTGCAGGCTCCTTTAGGCATCCAAAAACTCCAACGTGCAACGGAGCGGCTCGCTGTCCAACGCCCGCATCCGGCCGTCAAAATTCAAAACGTCAGGGCCCTGCTCCCAGGCGAAACCTGCCAGCCCTGAATGCTGTGTCTTTCCGGAAACCTCTACCATGGCCCCATTCACAGCCCTACTAACCCTGCAGCTGCAAGCTCCTTTAGGCATCCAAAAACTCCGACATGCGTCTTAGCAGCTCTCTAGCCATTTTCGCGATTCAAGCCTCAAAACTGCAAACGTCTGGGCCCTGCGCCCAGGCGAAACCTGCCAGCCCTGAATGCTGTGTCTTTCCTGAAACCTCTACCATGGCCCCATTCACAGCCCTACTAACCCTGGAGCTGCACGCTCCTTTAGGCATCCAAAATCTGCGACGTGCAACGGAGCGGCTCGCTGTCCGACGCCCGCATCCGGCCGTCAAAATTCAAAACGTCAGGGCCCTGCTCCCAGGCGAACCCTGCCAGCCCTGAATGCTGTGTCTTTCCGGAAACCTCTACCATGGCCCGCTTCACAGCTCTACTAGCCCTGGAGCTGCAGGCTCCTTTAGGCATCCAAAAACTCCGACACAAGCCTTAGCAGCTCTCCAGCCATTTTCCAGATTCAAGCTTCAAAACTGCAAACGTCCGGGCCCTGCTCCCACGCGAAACCTGCCAGCCCCGAATGCTTATTCTTTGCTGAAACCTCTACCATGGCCCCATTCACAGCCCTACTAACCCTGCAGCTGCAGGCTCCTTTAGGCATCCAAAAACTCCGAAACGCGTCCTAGCAGCTCTCTAGCCATTTTCCAGATTCAAGCCTCAAAACTGCAAACGTCCGGGCCCTGCGCCCAGGCGAAACCTGCCAGCCCCGAATGCTGTGTCTTTCCTGAAACCTCTACCATGGCCCCATTCACAGCCCTACTAACCCTGGAGCTGCACGCTCCTTTAGGCATCCAAAAACTCCAACACACGTCTTAGCAGCTCTCTAGCCATTTTCGTGATTCAAGCCTCAAAACTGCAAACGTCCGGGCCCTGCGCCCAGGCGAAACCTGCCAGCCCCGAATGCCGTGTCTTTCCTGAAACCTCTACCATGGCCCCTTTCACAGCCCTACTAACCCTGTAGCTGCAGGCTCCTTTAGGCATCCAAAACTGCGACGTGCGACGGAGCGGCTCTCTATCCGTCGCCCGCCTCTGGCCGTCAAAATTGAAAACGTCCGGGCCCTGCTCCCAGGCAAAACCTGCCAGCCCCGAATGCTGTGTCTTTCCTGAAACCTCTACCATGGCCCCATTCACAGCCCTACTAACCCTGCAGCTGCAGGCTCCTTTAGGCATCCAAAAACTCCAACACGCGTCTTAGCAGCTCTCTAGCCATTTTCGCGATTCAAGCCTCAAAACTGCAAACGTCCGGGCCCTGCGCCCACGCGAAACCTGCCAGCCCCGAATGCTGTGTCTTTCCTGAAACCTCTACCATGGCCCCATTCACAGCCCTACTAACCCTGGAGCTGCAGGCTCCTTTAGGCATCCAAAATCTGCGACGTGCGACGGAGCGGCTCTCTGTCCGTCGCCCGCCTCCGGCCGTCAAAATTGAAAACGTCTGGGCCCTGCGCCCAGGCGAAACCTGCCAGCCCCGAATGCTGTGTCTTTCCTGAAACCTCTACCATGGCCCCATTCACAGCCCTACTAACCCTGGAGCTGCACGCTCCTTTAGGCATCCAAAAACTCCAACGTGCAACGGAGCGGCTCGCTGTCCGACGCCCGCATCCGGCCGTCAAAATTCAAAACGTCAGGGCCCTGCTCCCAGGCGAAACCTGCCAGCCCTGAATGCTGTGTCTTTCCGGAAACCTCTACCATGGCCCCATTCACAGCCCTACTAACCCTGCAGCTGCAGGCTCCTTTAGGCATACAGAAACTCCGACATGCGTCTTAGCAGCTCTCTAGCAATTTTCGAGACTCAAGCCTCAAAACTTCAAACGTCCGGGCCCTGCTCCCACGCGAAACCTGCCAGCCCTGAATGCTGTGTCTTTCCTGAAACCTCTACCATGGCCCCATTCACAGCCCTACTAACCCTGCAGCTGCAGGCTCCTTTAGGCATCCAAAAACTCCAACTCGCGTCTTAGCAGCTCTCTAGCCATTTTCGCGATTCAAGCCTCAAAACTGCAAACGTCCGGGCCCTGCGCCCAGGCGAAACCTGCCAGCCCCTAATGGTTATTTTTTGCTGAAACCTCTACCATGGCCCCATTCACAGCCCTACTAACCCTGCAGCTGCAAGCTCCTTTAGGCTTCCAAAAACTCCGACATGCGTCTTAGCAGCTCTCTAGCCATTTTCGCGATTCAAGCCTCAAAATTGAAAACGTCTGGGCCCTGCTCCCAGGCGAAACCTGCCAGCCCTGAATGCTGTGTCTTTCCTGAAACCTCTACCATGGCCCCATTCACAGCCCTACTAACCCTGGAGCTGCACGCTCCTTTAGGCATCCAAAATCTGCGACGTGCAACGGAGCGGCTCGCTGTCCGACGCCCGCATCCGGCCGTCAAAATTCAAAACGTCAGGGCCCTGCTCCCAGGCGAACCCTGCCAGCCCTGAATGCTGTGTCTTTCCGGAAACCTCTACCATGGCCCGCTTCACAGCTCTACTAGCCCTGGAGCTGCAGGCTCCTTTAGGCATCCAAAAACTCCGACACAAGCCTTAGCAGCTCTCTAGCCATTTTTGAGATTCAAGCTTCAAAACTGCAAACGTCAGCCCCCTGCTCCCACGCGAAACCTGCCAGCCCCGAATGCTGTGTCTTTCCTGAAACCTCTACCATGGCCCCATTCACAGCCCTACTAACCCTGCAGCTGCAGGCTCCTTTAGGCATCCAAAAACTCCAAAACGCGTCTTAGCAGCTCTCTAGCCATTTTCCAGATTCAAGCTTCAAAACTGCAAACGTCCGGGCCCTGCGCCCAGGCGAAACCTGCCAGCCCCGAATGCTGTGTCTTTCCGGAAACCTCTACCATGGCCCCATTCACAGCCCTACTAACCCTGCAGCTGCAGGCTCCTTTAGGCATCCAAAACTGCGACGTGCGACGGAGCGGCTCTCTGTCCGTCGCCCGCCTCTGGACGTCAAAACTGCAAACGTCCGGGCCCTGCGCCCAGGCGAAACCTGCCAGCCCCGAATGCTGTGTCTTTCCTGAAACCTCTACCATGGCCCCATTCACAGCCCTACTAACCCTGCAGCTGCAGGCTCCTTTAGGCATCCAAAAACTCCGACATGCGTCTTAGCAGCTCTCTAACCATTTTCGCGATTCAAGCTTCAAAACTGCAAACGTCCGGGCCCTGCTCCCAGGTGAAACCTGCCAGCCCCGAATGCTGTGTCTTTCCTGAAACTTCTACCATGGCCCCATTCACAGCCCTACTAACCCTGCAGCTGCAGGCTCCTTTAGGCATCCAAAAACATGCAAAATGCGTCTTAGCAGCTCTCTAGCCATTTTCCAGATTCCAGCTTCAAAAATGCAGATGTCCGGGCCCTGCGCCCAGGCGAAACCTGCCAGCCCCGAATGCTGTGTCTTTCCTGAAACCTCTACCATGGCCCCATTCACAGCTCTACTAACCCTGCAGCTGCACGCTCCTTTAGGCATCCAAAATCTGCGACGTGCAACGGAGCGGCTCGCTGTCCGACGCCCGCATCCGGCCGTCAAAATTCAAAACGTCAGGGCCCTGCTCCCAGGCGAACCCTGCCAGCCCTGAATGCTGTGTCTTTCCGGAAACCTCTACCATGGCCCGCTTCACAGCTCTACTAGCCCTGGAGCTGCAGGCTCCTTTAGGCATCCAAAAACTCCGACACATGCATTAGCAGCTCTCCAGCCATTTTTGAGATTCAAGCCTCAAAACTGCAAACGTCCGGGCCCTGCTCCCAGGTGAAACCTGCCAGCCCCGAATGCTGTGTCTTTCCGGAAACCTCTACCATGGCCCCATTCACAGCCCTACTAACCCTGCAGCTGCCGGCTCCTTTAGGCATCCAAAACATGCAAAATGCGTCTTAGCAGCTCTCTAGCCATTTTCCAGATTCAAGCTTCAAAACTGCAAACGTCCGGGCCCTGCTCCCACGCGAAACCTGCCAGCCCCGAAAGCTGTGTCTTTCCTGAAACCTCTACCATGGCCCCATTCACAGCCCTACTAACCCTGGAGCTGCAGGCTCCTTTAGGCATCCAAAACTGCGACATGCGACGGAGCGGCTCTCTGTCCGTCGCCCGCCTCTGGCCGTCAAAACTGCAAACGTCCGGGCCCTGCTCCCAGGTGAAACCTGCCAGCCCCGAATGCTGTGTCTTTCCTGAAACCTCTACCATGGCCCCATTCACAGCCCTACTAACCCTGGAGCTGCAGGCTCCTTTAGGCATCCAAAAACTCCGACACGCGTCTTAGCAGCTCTCTAGCCATTTTCCAGATTCAAGCCTCAAAACTGCAAACGTCCGGGCCCTGCTCCCACGCGAAACCTGCCAGCCCCGAAAGCTGTGTCTTTCCTGAAACCTCTACCATGGCCCCATTCACAGCCCTACTAACCCTGCAGCTGCAGGCTCCTTTAGGCATCCAAAAACTCCGACACGCGTCTTAGCAGCTCTCTAGCCATTTTCCAGATTCAAGCTTCAAAACTGCAAACGTTCGGGCCCTGCTCCCACGCGAAACCTGCCAGCCCCGAATGCTGTGTCTTTCCTGAAACCTCTACCATGGCCCCATTCACAGCCCTACTAACCCTGGAGCTGCAGCCTCCTTTAGGCATCCAAAACTGCGACGTGCGACGGAGCGGCTCTCTGTCCGTCGCCCGCCTCCGGCCGTCAAAATTGAAAACGTCTGGGCCCTGCTCCCAGGCGAAACCTGCCAGCCCCG
Source organism: Grus americana (assembly GCF_028858705.1). NCBI lineage: Eukaryota > Metazoa > Chordata > Aves > Gruiformes > Gruidae > Grus > Grus americana. The sequence goes on from NW_026561912.1 coordinate 82,613, forward strand.
AATGCTGTGTCTTTCCTGAAACCTCTACCATGGCCCCATTCACAGCCCTACTAACCCTGGAGCTGCAGCCTCCTTTAGGCATCCAAAAACTGCGACGTGCAACGGAGCGGCTCGCTGTCCGACGCCCCCATCCGGCCGTCAAAATTCAAAACGTCCGGGCCCTGCTCCCAGGCGAAACCTGCCAGCCCCGAATGCTGTGTCTTTCCGGAAACCTCTACCATGGCCCGCTTCACAGCTCTACTAGCCCTGGAGCTGCAGGCTCCTTTAGGCATCCAAAAACTCCGACACAAGCCTTAGCAGCTCTCCAGCCATTTTTGAGCTTCAAGCTTCAAAACTGCAAACGTCCGGGCCCTGCTCCCACGCCAAACCTGCCAGCCCCGAATGCTGTGTCTTTCCGGACACCTCTACCATGGCCCCATTCACAGCCCTACTAACCCTGCAGCTGCACGCTCCTTTAGGCATCCAAAATCTGCGACGTGCAACGGAGCGGCTCGCTGTCCGACGCCCGCATCCGGCCGTCAAAATTGAAAACGTCAGGGCCCTGCTCCCAGGCGAACCCTGCCAGCCCTGAATGCTGTGTCTTTCCGGAAACCTCTACCATGGCCCGCTTCACAGCTCTACTAGCCCTGGAGCTGCAGGCTCCTTTAGGCATCCAAAAACTCCGACACATGCATTAGCAGCTCTCCAGCCATTTTCGAGATTCAAGCCTCAAAACTGCAAACGTCCGGGCCCTGCTCCCAGCCGAAACCTGCCAGCCCCGAATGCTATGTCTTTGCTGAAACCTCTACCATGGCCCCATTCACAGCCCTACTAACCCTGCAGCTGCAGGCTCCTTTAGGCATCCAGAAACTCCGACATGCGTCTTAGCAGCTCTCCAGCCATTTTTGAGATTCAAGCCTCAAAACTGCAAACGTCCGAGCCCTGCGCCCAGGCGAAACCTGCCAGCTCCGAATGCTGTGTCTTTCCTGAAACCTCTACCATGGCCCCATTCACAGCCCTACTAACCCTGGAGCTGCAGCCTCCTTTAGGCATCCAAAACTGCGACGTGCGACGGAGCGGCTCTCTGTCCGTCGCCCGCCTCTGGCCGTCAAAACTGCAAACGTCCGGGCCCTGCTCCCAGGTGAAACCTGCCAGCCCCGAATGCTGTGTCTTTCCTGAAACCTCTACCATGGCCCCATTCACAGCCCTACTAACCCTGCAGCTGCCGGCTCCTTTAGGCATCCAAAACATGCAAAATGCGTCTTAGCAGCTCTCTAGCCATTTTCCAGATTCAAGCTTCAAAACTGCAAACGTCCGGGCCCTGCTCCCACGCGAAACCTGCCAGCCCCGAAAGCTGTGTCTTTCCTGAAACCTCTACCATGGCCCCATTCACAGCCCTACTAACCCTGCAGCTGCAGGCTCCTTTAGGCATCCAAAACTGCGACGTGCGACGGAGCGGCTCTCTGTCCGTCGCCCGCCTCCGGCCGTCAAAATTGAAAACGTCTGGGCCCTGCGCCCAGGCGAAACCTGCCAGCCCCGAATGCTGTGTCTTTCCTGAAACCTCTACCATGGCCCCATTCACAGCCCTACTAACCCTGGAGCTGCAGCCTCCTTTAGGCATCCAAAAACTGCGACGTGCAACGGAGCGGCTCGCTGTCCGACGCCCCCATCCGGCCGTCAAAATTGAAAACGTCCGGGCCCTGCTCCCAGGCGAAACCTGCCAGCCCCGAATGCTGTGTCTTTCCGGAAACCTCTACCATGGCCCGCTTCACAGCTCTACTAGCCCTGGAGCTGCAGGCTCCTTTAGGCATCCAAAAACTCCGACACAAGCCTTAGCAGCTCTCCAGCCATTTTTGAGCTTAAAGCTTCAAAACTGCAAACGTCCGGGCCCTGCTCCCACGCCAAACCTGCCAGCCCCGAATGCTGTGTCTTTCCGGACACCTCTACCATGGCCCCATTCACAGCCCTACTAACCCTGCAGCTGCACGCTCCTTTAGGCATCCAAAATCTGCGACGTGCAACGGAGCGGCTCGCTGTCCGACGCCCGCATCCGGCCGTCAAAATTCAAAACGTCAGGGCCCTGCTCCCAGGCGAACCCTGCCAGCCCTGAATGCTGTGTCTTTCCGGAAACCTCTACCATGGCCCGCTTCACAGCTCTACTAGCCCTGGAGCTGCAGGCTCCTTTAGGCATCCAAAAACTCCGACACATGCATTAGCAGCTCTCCAGCCATTTTCGAGATTCAAGCCTCAAAACTGCAAACGTCCGGGCCCTGCTCCCAGGTGAAACCTGCCAGCCCCGAATGCTGTGTCTTTGCTGAAACCTCTACCATGGCCCCATTCACAGCCCTACTAACCCTGCAGCTGCAGGCTCCTTTAGGCATCCAGAAACTCCGACATGCGTCTTAGCAGCTCTCCAGCCATTTTTGAGATTCAAGCCTCAAAACTGCAAACGTCCGAGCCCTGCGCCCAGGCGAAACCTGCCAGCTCCGAATGCTGTGTCTTTCCTGAAACCTCTACCATGGCCCCATTCACAGCCCTACTAACCCTGGAGCTGCAGCCTCCTTTAGGCATCCAAAACTGCGACGTGCGACGGAGCGGCTCTCTGTCCGTCGCCCGCCTCTGGCCGTCAAAACTGCAAACGTCCGGGCCCTGCTCCCAGGTGAAACCTGCCAGCCCCGAATGCTGTGTCTTTCCTGAAACCTCTACCATGGCCCCATTCACAGCCCTACTAACCCTGCAGCTGCAGGCTCCTTTAGGCATCCAAAACATGCAAAATGCGTCTTAGCAGCTCTCTAGCCATTTTCCAGATTCAAGCTTCAAAACTGCAAACGTCCGGGCCCTGCTCCCACGCGAAACCTGCCAGCCCCGAAAGCTGTGTCTTTCCTGAAACCTCTACCATGGCCCCATTCACAGCCCTACTAACCCTGCAGCTGCAGGCTCCTTTAGGCATCCAAAACTGCGACGTGCGACGGAGCGGCTCTCTGTCCGTCGCCCGCCTCCGGCCGTCAAAATTGAAAACGTCTGGGCCCTGCTCCCAGGCGAAACCTGCCAGCCCCGAATGCTGTGTCTTTCCTGAAACCTCTACCATGGCCCCATTCACAGCCCTACTAACCCTGGAGCTGCAGCCTCCTTTAGGCATCCAAAAACTGCGACGTGCAACGGAGCGGCTCGCTGTCCGACGCCCGCATCCGGCCGTCAAAATTGAAAACGTCCGGGCCCTGCTCCCAGGCGAAACCTGCCAGCCCCGAATGCTGTGTCTTTCCGGAAACCTCTACCATGGCCCGCTTCACAGCTCTACTAGCCCTGGAGCTGCAGGCTCCTTTAGGCATCCAAAAACTCCGACACAAGCCTTAGCAGCTCTCCAGCCATTTTTGAGCTTAAAGCTTCAAAACTGCAAACGTCCGGGCCCTGCTCCCACGCCAAACCTGCCAGCCCCGAATGCTGTGTCTTTCCGGACACCTCTACCATGGCCCCATTCACAGCCCTACTAACCCTGCAGCTGCACGCTCCTTTAGGCATCCAAAATCTGCGACGTGCAACGGAGCGGCTCGCTGTCCGACGCCCGCATCCGGCCGTCAAAATTCAAAACGTCAGGGCCCTGCTCCCAGGCGAACCCTGCCAGCCCTGAATGCTGTGTCTTTCCGGAAACCTCTACCATGGCCCGCTTCACAGCTCTACTAGCCCTGGAGCTGCAGGCTCCTTTAGGCATCCAAAAACTCCGACACATGCATTAGCAGCTCTCCAGCCATTTTCGAGATTCAAGCCTCAAAACTGCAAACGTCCGGGCCCTGCTCCCAGGTGAAACCTGCCAGCCCCGAATGCTGTGTCTTTGCTGAAACCTCTACCATGGCCCCATTCACAGCCCTACTAACCCTGCAGCTGCAGGCTCCTTTAGGCATCCAGAAACTCCGACATGCGTCTTAGCAGCTCTCCAGCCATTTTTGAGATTCAAGCCTCAAAACTGCAAACGTCCGAGCCCTGCGCCCAGGCGAAACCTGTCAGCTCCGAATGCTGTGTCTTTCCTGAAACCTCTACCATGGCCCCATTCACAGCCCTACTAACCCTGGAGCTGCAGCCTCCTTTAGGCATCCAAAACTGCGACGTGCGACGGAGCGGCTCTCTGTCCGTCGCCCGCCTCTGGCCGTCAAAACTGCAAACGTCCGGGCCCTGCTCCCAGGTGAAACCTGCCAGCCCCGAATGCTGTGTCTTTCCTGAAACCTCTACCATGGCCCCATTCACAGCCCTACTAACCCTGCAGCTGCCGGCTCCTTTAGGCATCCAAAACATGCAAAATGCGTCTTAGCAGCTCTCTAGCCATTTTCCAGATTCAAGCTTCAAAACTGCAAACGTCCGGGCCCTGCTCCCAGGCGAAACCTGCCAGCCCCGAAAGCTGTGTCTTTCCTGAAACCTCTACCATGGCCCCATTCACAGCCCTACTAACCCTGCAGCTGCAGGCTCCTTTAGGCATCCAAAACTGCGACATGCGACGGAGCGGCTCTCTGTCCGTCGCCCGCCTCTGGCCGTCAAAACTGCAAACGTCCGGGCCGTGCTCCCAGGTGAAACCTGCCAGCCCCGAATGCTGTGTCTTTCCTGAAACCTCTACCATGGCCCCATTCACAGCCCTACTAACCCTGCAGCTGCAGGCTCCTTTAGGCATCCAAAAACTCCGACACGCGTCTTAGCAGCTCTCTAGCCATTTTCGCGATTCAAGCCTCAAAACTGCAAACGTCCGGGCCCTGCTCCCACGCGAACCCTGCCAGCCCCGAATGCTGTGTCTTTCCTGAAACCTCTACCATGGCCCCATTCACAGCTCTACTAACCCTGCAGCTGCACGCTCCTTTAGGCATCCAAAATCTGCGACGTGCAACGGAGCGGCTCGCTGTCCGACGCCCGCATCCGGCCGTCAAAATTCAAAACGTCAGGGCCCTGCTCCCAGGCGAACCCTGCCAGCCCTGAATGCTGTGTCTTTCCGGAAACCTCTACCATGGCCCCATTCACAGCTCTACTAGCCCTGGAGCTGCAGGCTCCTTTAGGCATCCAAAAACTCCGACACAAGCCTTAGCAGCTCTCTAGCCATTTTTGAGATTCAAGCTTCAAAACTGCAAACGTCAGCCCCCTGCTCCCACGCGAAACCTGCCAGCCCCGAATGCTTATTCTTTGCTGAAACCTCTACCATGGCCCCATTCACAGCCCTACTAACCCTGCAGCTGCAGGCTCCTTTAGGCATCCAAAAACTCCAAAATGCGTCTTAGCAGCTCTCTAGCCATTTTCCAGATTCAAGCCTCAAAACTGCAAACGTCCGGGCCCTGCGCCCAGGCGAAACCTGCCAGCCCCGAATGCTGTGTCTTTCCTGAAACCTCTACCATGGCCCCATTCACAGCCCTACTAACCCTGCAGCTGCAGGCTCCTTTAGGCATCCAAAACTGCGACGTGCGACGGAGCGGCTCTCTGTCCGTCGCCCGCCTCTGGCCGTCAAAACTGCAAACGTCCGGGCCCTGCGCCCAGGCGAAACCTGCCAGCCCCGAATGCTGTGTCTTTCCGGAAACCTCTACCATGGCCCCATTCACAGCCCTACTAACCCTGCAGCTGCAGGCTCCTTTAGGCATCCAGAAACTCCGACATGCGTCTTAGCAGCTCTCTAGCAATTTTCGAGATTCAAGCCTCCAAACTGCAAACGTCCGGGCCCTGCTCCCACGCGAAACCTGCCAGCCCTCAATGCTGTGTCTTTCCTGAAACCTCTACCATGGCCCCATTCACAGCCCTACTAACCCTGGAGCTGCAGGCTCCTTTAGGCATCCAAAAACTCCAACACACGTCTTAGCAGCTCTCTAGCCATTTTCGCGATTCAAGCCTCAAAACTGCAAACGTCCGGGCCCTGCTCCCAGGCGAAACCTGCCAGCCCCGAATGCCGTGTCTTTCCTGAAACCTCTACCATGGCCCCTTTCACAGCCCTACTAACCCTGTAGCTGCAGGCTCCTTTAGGCATCCAAAACTGCGACGTGCGACGGAGCGGCTCTCTATCCGTCGCCCGCCTCTGGCCGTCAAAATTGAAAACGTCCGGGCCCTGCGCCCAGGCAAAACCTGCCAGCCCCGAATGCTGTGTCTTTCCTGAAACCTCTACCATGGCCCCATTCACAGCCCTACTAACCCTGCAGCTGCAGGCTCCTTCAGGCATCCAAAAACTCCGACATGCGTCTTAGCTGCTCTCTAGCCATTTTCGCGATTCAAGCCTCAAAACTGCAAACGTCCGGGCCCTGCTCCCACGCGAAACCTGCCAGCCCCGAATGCTGTGTCTTTCCTGAAACCTCTACCATGGCCCCATTCACAGCCCTACTAACCCTGGAGCTGCAGGCTCCTTTAGGCATCCAAAAACTCCGACACGCGTCTTAGCAGCTCTCTAGCCATTTTCGCGATTCAAGCCTCAAAACTGCAAACGTCCGGGCCCTGCGCCCACGCGAAACCTGCCAGCCCCGAATGGTTATTTTTTGCTGAAACCTCTACCATGGCCCCATTCACAGCCCTACTAACCCTGCAGCTGCAAGCTCCTTTAGGCATCCAAAAACTCCGACATGCGTCTTAGCAGCTCTCTAGCCATTTTCGCGATTCAAGCCTCAAAATTGAAAACGTCTGGGCCCTGCGCCCAGGCGAAACCTGCCAGCCCCGAATGCTGTGTCTTTCCTGAAACCTCTACCATGGCCCCATTCACAGCCCTACTAACCCTGGAGCTGCACGCTCCTTTAGGCATCCAAAATCTGCGACGTGCAACGGAGCGGCTCGCTGTCCGACGCCCGCATCCGGCCGTCAAAATTCAAAACGTCAGGGCCCTGCTCCCAGGCGAACCCTGCCAGCCCTGAATGCTGTGTCTTTCCGGAAACCTCTACCATGGCCCCATTCACAGCTCTACTAGCCCTGGAGCTGCAGGCTCCTTTAGGCATCCAAAAACTCCGACACAAGCCTTAGCAGCTCTCTAGCCATTTTCCAGATTCAAGCTTCAAAACTGCAAACGTCAGCCCCCTGCTCCCACGCGAAACCTGCCAGCCCCGAATGCTTATTCTTTGCTGAAACCTCTACCATGGCCCCATTCACAGCCCTACTAACCCTGCAGCTGCAGGCTCCTTTAGGCATCCAAAAACTCCAAAACGCGTCCTAGCAGCTCTCTAGCCATTTTCCAGATTCAAGCCTCAAAACTGCAAACGTCCGGGCCCTGCGCCCAGGCGAAACCTGCCAGCCCCGAATGCTGTGTCTTTCCTGAAACCTCTACCATGGCCCCATTCACAGCCCTACTAACCCTGCAGCTGCAGGCTCCTTTAGGCATCCAAAACTGCGACGTGCGACGGAGCGGCTCTCTGTCCGTCGCCCGCCTCTGGCCGTCAAAACTGCAAACGTCCGGGCCCTGCGCCCAGGCGAAACCTGCCAGCCCCGAATGCTGTGTCTTTCCTGAAACCTCTACCATGGCCCCATTCACAGCCCTACTAACCCTGCAGCTGCAGGCTCCTTTAGGCATCCAAAAACTCCAACGTGCAACGGAGCGGCTCGCTGTCCAACGCCCGCATCCGGCCGTCAAAATTCAAAACGTCAGGGCCCTGCTCCCATGCGAAACCTGCCAGCCCTGAATGCTGTGTCTTTCCGGAAACCTCTACCATGGCCCCATTCACAGCCCTACTAACCCTGCAGCTGCAAGCTCCTTTAGGCATCCAAAAACTCCGACATGCGTCTTAGCAGCTCTCTAGCCATTTTCACGATTCAAGCCTCAAAATTGAAAACGTCCGGGCCCTGCGCCCAGGCCAAACCTGCCAGCCCCGAATGCTGTGTCTTTCCTGAAACCTCTACCATGGCCCCATTCACAGCCCTACTAACCCTGCAGCTGCACGCTCCTTTATGCATCCAAAATCTGCGACGTGCAACGGAGCGGCTCGCTGTCCGACGCCCGCATCCGGCCGTCAAAATTCAAAACGTCAGGGCCCTGCTCCCAGGCGAACCCTGCCAGCCCTGAATGCTGTGTCTTTCCGGAAACCTCTACCATGGCCCGCTTCACAGCTCTACTAGCCCTGGAGCTGCAGGCTCCTTTAGGCATCCAAAAACTCCGACACAAGCCTTAGCAGCTCTCTAGCCATTTTCCAGATTCAAGCTTCAAAACTGCAAACGTCCGGGCCCTGCTCCCACGCGAAACCTGCCAGCCCCGAATGCTTATTCTTTGCTGAAACCTCTACCATGGCCCCATTCACAGCCCTACTAACCCTGCAGCTGCAGGCTCCTTTAGGCATCCAAAAACTCCGAAACGCGTCCTAGCAGCTCTCTAGCCATTTTCCAGATTCAAGCCTCAAAACTGCAAAAATCCGGGCCCTGCGCCCAGGCGAAACCTGCCAGCCCCGAATGCTGTGTCTTTCCTGAAACCTCTACCATGGCCCCATTCACAGCCCTACTAACCCTGCAGCTGCAGGCTCCTTTAGGCATCCAGAAACTCCGACATGCGTCTTAGCAGCTCTCTAGCAATTTTCGAGATTCAAGCCTCAAAACTGCAAACGTCCGGGCCCTGCTCCCACGCGAAACCTGCCAGCCCTCAATGCTGTGTCTTTCCTGAAACCTCTACCATGGCCCCATTCACAGCCCTACTAACCCTGGAGCTGCAGGCTCCTTTAGGCATCCAAAAACTCCAACACACGTCTTAGCAGCTCTCTAGCCATTTTCGCGATTCAAGCCTCAAAACTGCAAACGTCCGGGCCCTGCTCCCACGCGAAACCTGCCAGCCCCGAATGCCGTGTCTTTCCTGAAACCTCTACCATGGCCCCTTTCACAGCCCTACTAACCCTGGAGCTGCAGGCTCCTTTAGGCATCCAACACTGCGACGTGCCACGGAGCGGCTCTCTATCCGTCGCCCGCCTCTGGCCGTCAAAATTGAAAACGTCCGGGCCCTGCGCCCAGGCAAAACCTGCCAGCCCCGAATGCTGTGTCTTTCCTGAAACCTCTACCATGGCCCCATTCACAGCCCTACTAACCCTGCAGCTGCAGGCTCCTTTAGGCATCCAAAAACTCCAACACGCGTCTTAGCAGCTCTCTAGCCATTTTCGCGATTCAAGCCTCAAAACTGCAAACGTCCGGGCCCTGCTCCCACGCGAAACCTGCCAGCCCCGAATGCTGTGTCTTTCCTGAAACCTCTACCATGGCCCCATTCACAGCCCTACTAACCCTGCAGCTGCAGGCTCCTTTAGGCATCCAAAACTGCGACGTGCGACGGAGCGGCTCTCTGTCCGTCGCCCGCCTCCGGCCGTCAAAATTGAAAACGTCTGGGCCCTGCGCCCAGGCGAAACCTGCCAGCCCCGAATGCTGTGTCTTTCCTGAAACCTCTACCATGGCCCCATTCACAGCCCTACTAACCCTGGACCTGCACGCTCCTTTAGGCATCCAAAAACTCCAACGTGTAACGGAGCGGCTCGCTGTCCGACGCCCGCATCCGGCCATCAAAATTCAAAACGTCAGGGCCCTGCTCCCAGGCGAACCCTGCCAGCCCTGAATGCTGTGTCTTTCCGGAAACCTCTACCATGGCCCGCTTCACAGCTCTACTAGCCCTGGAGCTGCAGGCTCCTTTAGGCATCCAAAAACTCCGACACAAGCCTTAGCAGCTCTCCAGCCATTTTTGAGATTCAAGCTTCAAAACTGCAAACGTCAGCCCCCTGCTCCCACGCGAAACCTGCCAGCCCCGAATGCTTATTCTTTGCTGAAACCTCTACCATGGCCCCATTCACAGCCCTACTAACCCTGCAGCTGCAGGCTCCTTTAGGCATCCAAAAACTACAAAACGCGTCCTAGCAGCTCTCTAGCCATTTTCCAGATTCAAGCCTCAAAACTGCAAACGTCCGGGCCCTGCGCCCAGGCGAAACCTGCCAGCCCCGAATGCTGTGTCTTTCCTGAAACCTCTACCATGGCCCCATTCACAGCCCTACTAACCCTGCAGCTGCAGGCTCCTTTAGGCATCCAAAAACTCCAACGTGCAACGGAGCGGCTCGCTGTCCAACGCCCGCATCCGGCCGTCAAAATTCAAAATGTCAGGGCCCTGCTCCCAGGCGAAACCTGCCAGCCCTGAATGCTGTGTCTTTCCGGAAACCTCTACCATGGCCCCATTCACAGCCCTACTAACCCTGCAGCTGCAAGCTCCTTTAGGCATCCAAAAACTCCGACATGCGTCTTAGCAGCTCTCTAGCCATTTTCGCGATTCAAGCCTCAAAATTGAAAACGTCTGGGCCCTGCTCCCAGGCGAAACCTGCCAGCCCCGAATGCTGTGTCTTTCCTGAAACCTCTACCATGGCCCCATTCACAGCCCTACTAACCCTGGAGCTGCACGCTCCTTTAGGCATCCAAAATCTGCGACGTGCAACGGAGCGGCTCGCTGTCCGACGCCCGCATCCGGCCGTCAAAATTCAAAACGTCAGGGCCCTGCTCCCAGGCGAACCCTGCCAGCCCTGAATGCTGTGTCTTTCCGGAAACCTCTACCATGGCCCCATTCACAGCTATACTAGCCCTGGAGCTGCAGGCTCCTTTAGGCATCCAAAAACTCCGACACAAGCCTTAGCAGCTCTCCAGCCATTTTCCAGATTCAAGCTTCAAAACTGCAAACGTCCGGGCCCTGCTCCCACGCGAAACCTGCCAGCCCCGAATGCTTATTCTTTGCTGAAACCTCTACCATGGCCCCATTCACAGCCCTACTAACCCTGCAGCTGCAGGCTCCTTTAGGCATCCAAAAACTCCGAAACGCGTCCTAGCAGCTCTCTAGCCATTTTCCAGGTTCAAGCCTCAAAACTGCAAACGTCCGGGCCCTGCGCCCAGGCGAAACCTGCCAGCCCCGAATGCTGTGTCTTTCCTGAAACCTCTACCATGGCCCCATTCACAGCCCTACTAACCCTGGAGCTGCAGGCTCCTTTAGGCATCCAAAAACTCCAACACACGTCTTAGCAGCTCTCTAGCCATTTTCGAGATTCAAGCCTCAAAACTGCAAACGTCCGGGCCCTGCTCCCAGGCGAAACCTGCCAGCCCCGAATGCCGTGTCTTTCCTGAAACCTCTACCATGGCCCCTTTCACAGCCCTACTAACCCTGTAGCTGCAGGCTCCTTTAGGCATCCAAAACTGCGACGTGCGACGGAGCGGCTCTCTATCCGTCGCCCGCCTCTGGCCGTCAAAATTGAAAACGTCCGGGCCCTGCTCCCAGGCAAAACCTGCCAGCCCCGAATGCTGTGTCTTTCCTGAAACCTCTACCATGGCCCCATTCACAGCCCTACTAACCCTGCAGCTGCAGGCTCCTTTAGGCATCCAAAAACTCCAACACGCGTCTTAGCAGCTCTCTAGCCATTTTCGCGATTCAAGCCTCAAAACTGCAAACGTCCGGGCCCTGCGCCCAGGCGAAACCTGCCAGCCCCGAATGCTGTGTCTTTCCTGAAACCTCTACCATGGCCCCATTCACAGCCCTACTAACCCTGGAGCTGCAGGCTCCTTTAGGCATCCAAAATCTGCGACGTGCGACGGAGCGGCTCTCTGTCCGTCGCCCGCCTCCGGCCGTCAAAATTGAAAACGTCCGGGCCCTGCTCCCAGGCGAAACCTGCCAGCCCCGAATGCTGTGTCTTTCCTGAAACCTCTACCATGGCCCCATTCACAGCCCTACTAACCCTGGAGCTGCACGCTCCTTTAGGCATCCAAAAACTCCAACGTGCAACGGAGCGGCTCGCTGTCCGACGCCCGCATCCGGCCATCAAAATTCAAAACGTCAGGGCCCTGCTCCCAGGCGAAACCTGCCAGCCCTGAATGCTGTGTCTTTCCGGAAACCTCTACCATGGCCCCATTCACAGCCCTACTAACCCTGGAGCTGCAGGCTCCTTTAGGCATCCAAAATCTGCGACGTGCGACGGAGCGGCTCTCTGTCCGTCGCCCGCCTCCGGCCGTCAAAATTGAAAACGTCTGGGCCCTGCTCCCAGGCGAAACCTGCCAGCCCCGAATGCTGTGTCTTTCCTGAAACCTCTACCATGGCCCCATTCACAGCCCTACTAACCCTGGAGCTGCACGCTCCTTTAGGCATCCAAAAACTCCAACGTGCAACGGAGCGGCTCGCTGTCCGACGCCCGCATCCGGCCGTCAAAATTCAAAACGTCAGGGCCCTGCTCCCAGGCGAAACCTGCCAGCCCTGAATGCTGTGTCTTTCCGGAAACCTCTACCATGGCCCCATTCACAGCCCTACTAACCCTGCAGCTGCAGGCTCCTTTAGGCATCCAGAAACTCCGACATGCGTCTTAGCAGCTCTCTAGCAATTTTCGAGACTCAAGCCTCAAAACTTCAAACGTCCGGGCCCTGCTCCCACGCGAACCCTGCCAGCCCTGAATGCTGTGTCTTTCCTGAAACCTCTACCATGGCCCCATTCACAGCCCTACTAACCCTGGAGCTGCAGGCTCCTTTAGGCATCCAAAAACTCCAACACGCGTCTTAGCAGCTCTCTAGCCATTTTCGCGATTCAAGCCTCAAAACTGCAAACGTCCGGGCCCTGCGCCCACGCCAAACCTGCCAGCCCCGAATGGTTATTTTTTGCTGAAACCTCTACCATGGCCCCATTCACAACCCTACTAAACCTGCAGCTGCAAGCTCCTTTAGGCATCCAAAAACTCCGACATGCGTCTTAGCAGCTCTCTAGCCATTTTCGCGATTCAAGCCTCAAAATTGAAAACGTCTGGGCCCTGCGCCCAGGCGAAACCTGCCAGCCCTGAATGCTGTGTCTTTCCTGAAACCTCTACCATGGCCCCATTCACAGCCCTACTAACCCTGGAGCTGCACGCTCCTTTAGGCATCCAAAATCTGCGACGTGCAACGGAGCGGCTCGCTGTCCGACGCCCGCATCCGGCCGTCAAAATTCAAAACGTCAGGGCCCTGCTCCCAGGCGAACCCTGCCAGCCCTGAATGCTGTGTCTTTCCGGAAACCTCTACCATGGCCCGCTTCACAGCTCTACTAGCCCTGGAGCTGCAGGCTCCTTTAGGCATCCAAAAACTCCGACACAAGCCTTAGCAGCTCTCTAGCCATTTTTGAGATTCAAGCTTCAAAACTGCAAACGTCAGCCCCCTGCTCCCACGCGAAACCTGCCAGCCCCGAATGCTGTGTCTTTCCTGAAACCTCTACCATGGCCCCATTCACAGCCCTACTAACCCTGCAGCTGCAGGCTCCTTTAGGCATCCAAAAACTCCAAAACGCGTCCTAGCAGCTCTCTAGCCATTTTCCAGATTCAAGCCTCAAAACTGCAAACGTCCGGGCCCTGCGCCCAGGCGAAACCTGCCAGCCCCGAATGCTGTGTCTTTCCGGAAACCTCTACCATGGCCCCATTCACAGCCCTACTAACCCTGCAGCTGCACGCTCCTTTAGGCATCCAAAACTGCGACGTGCGACGGAGCGGCTCTCTGTCCGTCGCCCGCCTCTGGCCGTCAAAACTGCAAACGTCCGGGCCCTGCGCCCAGGCGAAACCTGCCAGCCCCGAATGCTGTGTCTTTCCTGAAACCTCTACCATGGCCCCATTCACAGCCCTACTAACCCTGCAGCTGCAGGCTCCTTTAGGCATCCAAAAACTCCGACATGCGTCTTAGCAGCTCTCTAGCCATTTTCGCGATTCAAGCTTCAAAACTGCAAACGTCCGGGCCCTGCTCCCAGGTGAAACCTGCCAGCCCCGAATGCTGTGTCTTTCCTGAAACCTCTACCATGGCCCCATTCACAGCCCTACTAACCCTGCAGCTGCAGGCTCCTTTAGGCATCCAAAAACATGCAAAATGCGTCTTAGCAGCTCTCTAGCCATTTTCCAGATTCCAGCTTCAAAAATGCAGATGTCCGGGCCCTGCGCCCAGGCGAAACCTGCCAGCCCCGAATGCTGTGTCTTTCCTGAAACCTCTACCATGGCCCCATTCACAGCCCTACTAACCCTGGAGCTGCACGCTCCTTTAGGCATCCAAAATCTGCGACGTGCAACGGAGCGGCTCGCTGTCCGACGCCCCCATCCGGCCGTCAAAATTCAAAACGTCAGGGCCCTGCTCCCAGGCGAACCCTGCCAGCCCCGAATGCTGTGTCTTTCCTGAAACCTCTACCATGGCCCCATTCACAGCCCTACTAACCCTGCAGCTGCACGCTCCTTTAGGCATCCAAAATCTGCGACGTGCAACGGAGCGGCTCGCTGTCCGACGCCCGCATCCGGCCGTCAAAATTCAAAACGTCAGGGCCCTGCTCCCAGGCGAACCCTGCCAGCCCTGAATGCTGTGTCTTTCCTGAAACCTCTACCATGGCCCGCTTCACAGCTCTACTAGCCCTGGAGCTGCAGGCTCCTTTAGGCATCCAAAAACTCCGACACAAGCATTAGCAGCTCTCCAGCCATTTTTGAGATTCAAGCCTCAAAACTGCAAACGTCCGGGCCCTGCTCCCAGGCGAAACCTGCCAGCCCCGAATGCTGTGTCTTTCCGGAAACCTCTACCATGGCCCCATTCACAGCCCTACTAACCCTGCAGCTGCAGGCTCCTTTAGGCATCCAAAACATGCAAAATGCGTCTTAGCAGCTCTCTAGCCATTTTCCAGATTCCAGCTTCAAAACTGCAAACGTCCGGGCCCTGCTCCCACGCGAAACCTGCCAGCCCCGAAAGCTGTGTCTTTCCTGAAACCTCTACCATGGCCCCATTCACAGCCCTACTAACCCTGGAGCTGCAGGCTCCTTTAGGCATCCAAAACTGCGACATGCGACGGAGCGGCTCTCTGTCCGTCGCCCGCCTCTGGCCGTCAAAACTGCAAAAGTCCGGGCCCTGCTCCCAGGTGAAACCTGCCAGCCCCGAATGCTGTGTCTTTCCTGAAACCTCTACCATGGCCCCATTCACAGCCCTACTAACCCTGGAGCTGCAGGCTCCTTTAGGCATCCAAAAACTCCGACATGCGTCTTAGCAGCTCTCTAGCCATTTTCCAGATTCAAGCCTCAAAACTGTAAAAGTCCGGGCCCTGCTCCCAGGCGAAACCTACCAGCCCCGAATGCTGTGTCTTTCCTGAAACCTCTACCATGGCGCCATTCACAGCTCTACTAACCCTGCAGCTGCACGCTCCTTTAGGCATCCAAAATCTGCGACGTGCAACGGAGCGGCTCGCTGTCCGACGCCCGCATCCGGCCGTCAAAATTCAAAACGTCAGGGCCCTGCTCCCAGGCGAACCCTGCCAGCCCCGAATGCTGTGTCTTTCCGGAAACCTCTACCATGGCCCCATTCACAGCCCTACTAGCCCTGGAGCTGCAGGCTCCTTTAGGCATCCAAAAACTCCGACACAAGCCTTAGCAGCTCTCCAGCCATTTTTGAGATTCAAGCCTCAAAACTGCAAACGTCCGGGCCCTGCTCCCACGCGAAACCTGCCAGCCCCGAATGCTTATTCTTTGCTGAAACCTCTACCATGGCCCCATTCACAGCCCTACTAACCCTGCAGCTGCAGGCTCCTTTAGGCATCCAGAAACTCCGACATGCGTCTTAGCAGCTCTCTAGCCATTTTTGAGATTCAAGCCTCAAAACTGCAAACGTCCGGGCCCTGCGCCCAGGCGAAACCTGCCAGCCCCGAATGCTGTGTCTTTCCTGAAACCTCTACCATGGCCCCATTCACAGCCCTACTAACCCTGGAGCTGCAGCCTCCTTTAGGCATCCAAAACTGCGACGTGCGACGGAGCGGCTCTCTGTCCGTCGCCCGCCTCTGGCCGTCAAAATTGAAAACGTCCGGGCCCTGCTCCCAGGCGAAACCTGCCAGCCCCGAATGCTGTGTCTTTCCTGAAACCTCTACCATGGCCCCATTCACAGCCCTACTAACCCTGCAGCTGCAGGCTCCTTTAGGCATCCAAAACATGCAAAATGCGTCTTAGCAGCTCTCTAGCCATTTTCCAGATTCAAGCTTCAAAACTGCAAACGTCCGGGCCCTGCTCCCACGCGAAACCTGCCAGCCCCGAATGCTGTGTCTTTCCTGAAACCTCTACCATGGCCCCATTCACAGCCCTACTAACCCTGCAGCTGCAGGCTCCTTTAGGCATCCAAAAACTCCGACACGCGTCTTAGCAGCTCTCTAGCCATTTTCCAGATTCAAGCTTCAAAACTGCAAACGTCCGGGCCCTGCTCCCACGCGAAACCTGCCAGCCCCGAATGCTGTGTCTTTCCTGAAACCTCTACCATGGCCCCATTCACAGCCCTACTAACCCTGCAGCTGCAGGCTCCTTTAGGCATCCAAAACTGCGACGTGCGACGGAGCGGCTCTCTGTCCGTCGCCCGCCTTCGGCCGTCAAAATTGAAAACGTCTGGGCCCTGCGCCCAGGCGAAACCTGCCAGCCCCGAATGCTGTGTCTTTCCTGAAACCTCTACCATGGCCCCATTCACAGCCCTACTAACCCTGGAGCTGCAGCCTCCTTTAGGCATCCAAAAACTGCGACGTGCAACGGAGCGGCTCGCTGTCCGACGCCCCCATCCGGCCGTCAAAATTCAAAACGTCCGGGCCCTGCTCCCAGGCGAAACCTGCCAGCCCCGAATGCTGTGTCTTTCCTGAAACCTCTACCATGGCCCCATTCACAGCCCTACTAACCCTGCAGCTGCAGGCTCCTTTAGGCATCCAAAAACTCCAAAACGCGTCCTAACAGCTCTCTAGCCATTTTCCAGATTCAAGCCTCAAAACTGCAAACGTCCGGGCCCTGCGCCCAGGCGAAACCTGCCAGCCCCGAATGCTGTGTCTTTCCGGAAACCTCTACCATGGCCCCATTCACAGCCCTACTAACCCTGCAGCTGCCGGCTCCTTTAGGCATCCAAAACTGCGACGTGCGACGGAGCGGCTCTCTGTCCGTCGCCCGCCTCCGGCCGTCAAAATTGCAAACGTCCGGGCCCTGCGCCCAGGCGAAACCTGCCAGCCCCGAATGCTGTGTCTTTCCTGAAACCTCTACCATGGCCCCATTCACAGCCCTACTAACCCTGCAGCTGCAGGCTCCTTTAGGCATCCAAAAACTCCGACATGCGTCTTAGCAGCTCTCTAGCCATTTTCGAGATTCAAGCTTCAAAACTGCAAACGTCCGGGCCCTGCTCCCAGGTGAAACCTGCCAGCCCCGAATGCTGTGTCTTTCCTGAAACTTCTACCATGGCCCCATTCACAGCCCTACTAACCCTGCAGCTGCAGGCTCCTTTAGGCATCCAAAAACATGCAAAATGCGTCTTAGCAGCTCTCTAGCCATTTTCCAGATTCCAGCTTCAAAAATGCAGATGTCCGGGCCCTGCTCCCAGGCGAAACCTGCCAGCCCCGAATGCTGTGTCTTTCCTGAAACCTCTACCATGGCCCCATTCACAGCCCTACTAACCCTGGAGCTGCACGCTCCTTTAGGCATCCAAAATCTGCGACGTGCAATGGAGCGGCTCGCTGTCCGACGCCCCCATCCGGCCGTCAAAATTCAAAACGTCTGGGCCCTGCTCCCAGGCGAACCCTGCCAGCCCCGAATGCTGTGTCTTTCCTGAAACCTCTACCATGGCCCCATTTACAGCCCTACTAACCCTGCAGCTGCACGCTCCTTTAGGCATCCAAAATCTGCGACGTGCAACGGAGCGGCTCGCTGTCCGACGCCCGCATCCGGCCGTCAAAATTCAAAACGTCAGGGCCCTGCTCCCAGGCGAACCCTGCCAGCCCTGAATGCTGTGTCTTTCCGGAAACCTCTACCATGGCCCGCTTCACAGCTCTACTAGCCCTGGAGCTGCAGGCTCCTTTAGGCATCCAAAAACTCCGACACAAGCATTAGCAGCTCTCCAGCCATTTTTGAGATTCAAGCCTCAAAACTGCAAACGTCCGGGCCCTGCTCCCAGGCGAAACCTGCCAGCCCCGAATGCTGTGTCTTTCCGGAAACCTCTACCATGGCCCCATTCACAGCCCTACTAACCCTGCAGCTGCAGGCTCCTTTAGGCATCCAAAACATGCAAAATGCGTCTTAGCAGCTCTCTAGCCATTTTCCAGATTCAAGCTTCAAAACTGCAAACGTCCGGGCCCTGCTCCCACGCGAAACCTGCCAGCCCCGAATGCTGTGTCTTTCCTGAAACCTCTACCATGGCCCCATTCACAGCCCTACTAACCCTGGAGCTGCAGGCTCCTTTAGGCATCCAAAACTGCGACATGCGACGGAGCGGCTCTCTGTCCGTCGCCCGCCTCTGGCCGTCAAAACTGCAAACGTCCGGGCCCTGCTCCCAGGTGAAACCTGCCAGCCCCGAATGCTGTGTCTTTCCTGAAACCTCTACCATGGCCCCATTCACAGCCCTACTAACCCTGGAGCTGCAGGCTCCTTTAGGCATCCAAAAACTCCGACACGCGTCTTAGCAGCTCTCTAGCCATTTTCCAGATTCAAGCCTCAAAACTGTAAAAGTCCGGGCCCTGCTCCCAGGCGAAACCTACCAGCCCCGAATGCTGTGTCTTTCCTGAAACCTCTACCATGGCCCCATTCACAGCTCTACTAACCCTGCAGCTGCACGCTCCTTTAGGCATCCAAAATCTGCGACGTGCAACGGAGCGGCTCGCTGTCCGACGCCCGCATCCGGCCGTCAAAATTCAAAACGTCAGGGCCCTGCTCCCAGGCGAACCCTGCCAGCCCTGAATGCTGTGTCTTTCCGGAAACCTCTACCATGGCCCCATTCACAGCTCTACTAGCCCTGGAGCTGCAGGCTCCTTTAGGCATCCAAAAACTCCGACACATGCATTAGCAGCTCTCCAGCCATTTTTGAGATTCAAGCCTCAAAACTGCAAACGTCCGGGCCCTGCTCCCACGCGAAACCTGCCAGCCCCGAATGCTTATTCTTTGCTGAAACCTCTACCATGGCCCCATTCACAGCCCTACTAACCCTGCAGCTGCAGGCTCCTTTAGGCATCCAGAAACTCCGACATGCGTCTTAGCAGCTCTCTAGCCATTTTTGAGATTCAAGCCTCAAAACTGCAAACGTCCGGGCCCTGCGCCCAGGCGAAACCTGCCAGCCCCGAATGCTGTGTCTTTCCTGAAACCTCTACCATGGCCCCATTCACAGCCCTACTAACCCTGGAGCTGCAGCCTCCTTTAGGCATCCAAAACTGCGACGTGCGACGGAGCGGCTCTCTGTCCGTCGCCCGCCTCTGGCCGTCAAAATTGAAAACGTCCGGGCCCTGCTCCCAGGTGAAACCTGCCAGCCCCGAATGCTGTGTCTTTCCTGAAACCTCTACCATGGCCCCATTCACAGCCCTACTAACCCTGCAGCTGCACGCTCCTTTAGGCATCCAAAACATGCAAAATGCGTCTTAGCAGCTCTCTAGCCATTTTCCAGATTCAAGCTTCAAAACTGCAAACGTCCGGGCCCTGCTCCCACGCGAAACCTGCCAGCCCCGAAAGCTGTGTCTTTCCTGAAACCTCTACCATGGCCCCATTCACAGCCCTACTAACCCTGCAGCTGCAGGCTCCTTTAGGCATCCAAAAACTCCGACACGCGTCTTAGCAGCTCTCTAGCCATTTTCCAGATTCAAGCTTCAAAACTGCAAACGTTCGGGCCCTGCTCCCACGCGAAACCTGCCAGCCCCGAATGCTGTGTCTTTCCTGAAACCTCTACCATGGCCCCATTCACAGCCCTACTAACCCTGCAGCTGCAGGCTCCTTTAGGCATCCAAAACTGCGACGTGCGACGGAGCGGCTCTCTGTCCGTCGCCCGCCTTCGGCCGTCAAAATTGAAAACGTCTGGGCCCTGCGCCCAGGCGAAACCTGCCAGCCCCGAATGCTGTGTCTTTCCTGAAACCTCTACCATGGCCCCATTCACAGCCCTACTAACCCTGGAGCTGCAGCCTCCTTTAGGCATCCAAAAACTGCGACGTGCGACGGAGCGGCTCGCTGTCCGACGCCCCCATCCGGCCGTCAAAATTCAAAACGTCCGGGCCCTGCT
The DNA here is from genome assembly GCF_028858705.1 of Grus americana. Classification (NCBI taxonomy): domain Eukaryota; kingdom Metazoa; phylum Chordata; class Aves; order Gruiformes; family Gruidae; genus Grus; species Grus americana. Next base: position 102,521 of record NW_026561912.1, read on the forward strand.
CCCAGGCGAAACCTGCCAGCCCCGAATGCTGTGTCTTTCCTGAAACCTCTACCATGGCCCCATTCACAGCCCTACTAACCCTGCAGCTGCAGGCTCCTTTAGGCATCCAAAAACTCCAAAACGCGTCCTAACAGCTCTCTAGCCATTTTCCAGATTCAAGCCTCAAAACTGCAAACGTCCGGGCCCTGCGCCCAGGCGAAACCTGCCAGCCCCGAATGCTGTGTCTTTCCTGAAACCTCTACCATGGCCCCATTCACAGCCCTACTAACCCTGCAGCTGCCGGCTCCTTTAGGCATCCAAAACTGCGACGTGCGACGGAGCGGCTCTCTGTCCGTCGCCCGCCTCCGGCCGTCAAAACTGCAAACGTCCGGGCCCTGCGCCCAGGCGAAACCTGCCAGCCCCGAATGCTGTGTCTTTCCTGAAACCTCTACCATGGCCCCATTCACAGCCCTACTAACCCTGCAGCTGCAGGCTCCTTTAGGCATCCAAAAACTCCGACATGCGTCTTAGCAGCTCTCTAGCCATTTTCGCGATTCAAGCTTCAAAACTGCAAACGTCCGGGCCCTGCTCCCAGGTGAAACCTGCCAGCCCCGAATGCTGTGTCTTTCCTGAAACTTCTACCATGGCCCCATTCACAGCCCTACTAACCCTGCAGCTGCAGGCTCCTTTAGGCATCCAAAAACATGCAAAATGCGTCTTAGCAGCTCTCTAGCCATTTTCCAGATTCCAGCTTCAAAACTGCAGATGTCCGGGCCCTGCTCCCAGGCGAAACCTGCCAGCCCCGAATGCTGTGTCTTTCCTGAAACCTCTACCATGGCCCCATTCACAGCCCTACTAACCCTGGAGCTGCACGCTCCTTTAGGCATCCAAAATCTGCGACGTGCAACGGAGCGGCTCGCTGTCCGACGCCCCCATCCGGCCGTCAAAATTCAAAACGTCAGGGCCCTGCTCCCAGGCGAACCCTGCCAGCCCCGAATGCTGTGTCTTTCCTGAAACCTCTACCATGGCCCCATTCACAGCCCTACTAACCCTGGAGCTGCACGCTCCTTTAGGCATCCAAAATCTGCGACGTGCAACGGAGCGGCTCGCTGTCCGACGCCCGCATCCGGCCGTCAAAATTCAAAACGTCAGGGCCCTGCTCCCAGGCGAACCCTGCCAGCCCTGAATGCTGTGTCTTTCCGGAAACCTCTACCATGGCCCGCTTCACAGCTCTACTAGCCCTGGAGCTGCAGGCTCCTTTAGGCATCCAAAAACTCCGACACAAGCATTAGCAGCTCTCCAGCCATTTTTGAGATTCAAGCCTCAAAACTGCAAACGTCCGGGCCCTGCTCCCAGGCGAAACCTGCCAGCCCCGAATGCTGTGTCTTTCCTGAAACCTCTACCATGGCCCCATTCACAGCCCTACTAACCCTGCAGCTGCCGGCTCCTTTAGGCATCCAAAACATGCAAAATGCGTCTTAGCAGCTCTCTAGCCATTTTCCAGATTCAAGCTTCAAAACTGCAAACGTCCGGGCCCTGCTCCCACGCGAAACCTGCCAGCCCCGAAAGCTGTGTCTTTCCTGAAACCTCTACCATGGCCCCATTCACAGCCCTACTAACCCTGGAGCTGCAGGCTCCTTTAGGCATCCAAAACTGCGACATGCGACGGAGCGGCTCTCTGTCCGTCGCCCGCCTCTGGCCGTCAAAACTGCAAAAGTCCGGGCCCTGCTCCCAGGTGAAACCTGCCAGCCCCGAATGCTGTGTCTTTCCTGAAACCTCTACCATGGCCCCATTCACAGCCCTACTAACCCTGGAGCTGCAGGCTCCTTTAGGCATCCAAAAACTCCGACACGCGTCTTAGCAGCTCTCTAGCCATTTTCCAGATTCAAGCCTCAAAACTGCAAACGTCCGGGCCCTGCTCCCACGCGAACCCTGCCAGCCCCGAATGCTGTGTCTTTCCTGAAACCTCTACCATGGCCCCATTCACAGCTCTACTAACCCTGGAGCTGCACGCTCCTTTAGGCATCCAAAATCTGCGACGTGCAACGGAGCGGCTCGCTGTCCGACGCCCGCATCCGGCCGTCAAAATTCAAAACGTCAGGGCCCTGCTCCCAGGCGAACCCTGCCAGCCCTGAATGCTGTGTCTTTCCGGAAACCTCTACCATGGCCCCATTCACAGCTCTACTAGCCCTGGAGCTGCAGGCTCCTTTAGGCATCCAAAAACTCCGACACAAGCCTTAGCAGCTCTCCAGCCATTTTTGAGATTCAAGCCTCAAAACTGCAAACGTCCGGGCCCTGCTCCCACGCGAAACCTGCCAGCCCCGAATGCTTATTCTTTGCTGAAACCTCTACCATGGCCCCATTCACAGCCCTACTAACCCTGCAGCTGCAGGCTCCTTTAGGCATCCAGAAACTCCGACATGCGTCTTAGCAGCTCTCTAGCCATTTTTGAGATTCAAGCCTCAAAACTGCAAACGTCCGGGCCCTGCGCCCAGGCGAAACCTGCCAGCCCCGAATGCTGTGTCTTTCCTGAAACCTCTACCATGGCCCCATTCACAGCCCTACTAACCCTGGAGCTGCAGCCTCCTTTAGGCATCCAAAACTGCGACGTGCGACGGAGCGGCTCTCTGTCCGTCGCCCGCCTCTGGCCGTCAAAATTGAAAACGTCCGGGCCCTGCTCCCAGGTGAAACCTGCCAGCCCCGAATGCTGTGTCTTTCCTGAAACCTCTACCATGGCCCCATTCACAGCCCTACTAACCCTGCAGCTGCACGATCCTTTAGGCATCCAAAACATGCAAAATGCGTCTTAACAGCTCTCTAGCCATTTTCCAGATTCAAGCTTCAAAACTGCAAACGTCCGGGCCCTGCTCCCACGCGAAACCTGCCAGCCCCGAAAGCTGTGTCTTTCCTGAAACCTCTACCATGGCCCCATTCACAGCCCTACTAACCCTGCAGCTGCAGGCTCCTTTAGGCATCCAAAAACTCCGACACGCGTCTTAGCAGCTCTCTAGCCATTTTCCAGATTCAAGCTTCAAAACTGCAAACGTCCGGGCCCTGCTCCCACGCGAAACCTGCCAGCCCCGAATGCTGTGTCTTTCCTGAAACCTCTACCATGGCCCCATTCACAGCCCTACTAACCCTGCAGCTGCAGGCTCCTTTAGGCATCCAAAACTGCGACGTGCGACGGAGCGGCTCTCTGTCCGTCGCCCGCGTTCGGCCGTCAAAATTGAAAACGTCCGGGCCCTGCGCCCAGGCGAAACCTGCCAGCCCCGAATGCTGTGTCTTTCCTGAAACCTCTACCATGGCCCCATTCACAGCCCTACTAACCCTGGAGCTGCAGCCTCCTTTAGGCATCCAAAAACTGCGACGTGCAACGGAGCGGCTCGCTGTCCGACGCCCCCATCCGGCCGTCAAAATTCAAAACGTCCGGGCCCTGCTCCCAGGCGAAACCTGCCAGCCCCGAATGCTGTGTCTTTCCTGAAACCTCTACCATGGCCCCATTCACAGCCCTACTAACCCTGGAGCTGCAGGCTCCTTTAGGCATCCAAAACTGCGACATGCGACGGAGCGGCTCTCTGTCCGTCACGCGCCTCTGGCCGTCAAAACTGCAAACGTCCGGGCCGTGCTCCCAGGTGAAACCTGCCAGCCCCGAATGCTGTGTCTTTCCTGAAACCTCTACCATGGCCCCATTCACAGCCCTACTAACCCTGCAGCTGCAGGCTCCTTTAGGCATCCAAAAACTCCGACACGCGTCTTAGCAGCTCTCTAGACATTTTCGCGATTCAAGCCTCAAAACTGCAAACGTCCGGGCCCTGCTCCCACGCGAACCCTGCCAGCCCCGAATGCTGTGTCTTTCCTGAAACCTCTACCATGGCCCCATTCACAGCTCTACTAACCCTGCAGCTGCACGCTCCTTTAGGCATCCAAAATCTGCGACGTGCAACGGAGCGGCTCGCTGTCCGACGCCCGCATCCGGCCGTCAAAATTCAAAACGTCAGGGCCCTGCTCCCAGGCGAACCCTGCCAGCCCTGAATGCTGTGTCTTTCCGGAAACCTCTACCATGGCCCCATTCACAGCTCTACTAGCCCTGGAGCTGCAGGCTCCTTTAGGCATCCAAAAACTCCGACACAAGCCTTAGCATCTCTCTAGCCATTTTTGAGATTCAAGCTTCAAAACTGCAAACGTCAGCCCCCTGCTCCCACGCGAAACCTGCCAGCCCCGAATGCTTATTCTTTGCTGAAACCTCTACCATGGCCCCATTCACAGCCCTACTAACCCTGCAGCTGCAGGCTCCTTTAGGCATCCAAAAACTCCAAAACGCGTCCTAGCAGCTCTCTAGCCATTTTCCAGATTCAAGCCTCAAAACTGCAAACGTCCGGGCCCTGCGCCCAGGCGAAACCTGCCAGCCCCGAATGCTGTGTCTTTCCTGAAACCTCTACCATGGCCCCATTCACAGCCCTACTAACCCTGCAGCTGCAGGCTCCTTTAGGCATCCAAAACTGCGACGTGCGACGGAGCGGCTCTCTGTCCGTCGCCCGCCTCTGGCCGTCAAAACTGCAAACGTCCGGGCCCTGCGCCCAGGCGAAACCTGCCAGCCCCGAATGCTGTGTCTTTCCTGAAACCTCTACCATGGCCCCATTCACAGCCCTACTAACCCTGCAGCTGCAGGCTCCTTTAGGCATCCAAAAACTCCAACGTGCAACGGAGCGGCTCGCTGTCCAACGCCCGCATCCGGCCGTCAAAATTCAAAACGTCAGGGCCCTGCTCCCACGCGAAACCTGCCAGCCCTGAATGCTGTGTCTTTCCGGAAACCTCTACCATGGCCCCATTCACAGCCCTACTAACCCTGCAGCTGCAAGCTCCTTTAGGCATCCAAAAACTCCGACATGCGTCTTAGCAGCTCTCTAGCCATTTTCGCGATTCAAGCCTCAAAACTGCAAACGTCCGGGCCCTGCTCCCACGCGAACCCTGCCAGCCCCGAATGCTGTGTCTTTCCTGAAACCTCTACCATGGCCCCATTCACAGCTCTACTAACCCTGCAGCTGCACGCTCCTTTAGGCATCCAAAATCTGCGACGTGCAACGGAGCGGCTCGCTGTCCGACGCCCGCATCCGGCCGTCAAAATTCAAAACGTCAGGGCCCTGCTCCCAGGCGAACCCTGCCAGCCCTGAATGCTGTGTCTTTCCGGAAACCTCTACCATGGCCCGCTTCACAGCTCTACTAGCCCTGGAGCTGCAGGCTCCTTTAGGCATCCAAAAACTCCGACACAAGCCTTAGCAGCTCTCTAGCCATTTTCCAGATTCAAGCTTCAAAACTGCAAACGTCCGGGCCCTGCTCCCACGCGAAACCTGCCAGCCCCGAATGCTTATTCTTTGCTGAAACCTCTACCATGGCCCCATTCACAGCCCTACTAACCCTGCAGCTGCAGGCTCCTTTAGGCATCCAAAAACTCCGAAACGCGTCCTAGCAGCTCTCTAGCCATTTTCCAGATTCAAGCCTCAAAACTGCAAAAATCCGGGCCCTGCGCCCAGGCGAAACCTGCCAGCCCCGAATGCTGTGTCTTTCCTGAAACCTCTACCATGGCCCCATTCACAGCCCTACTAACCCTGCAGCTGCAGGCTCCTTTAGGCATCCAGAAACTCCGACATGCGTCTTAGCAGCTCTCTAGCAATTTTCGAGATTCAAGCCTCAAAACTGCAAACGTCCGGGCCCTGCTCCCACGCGAAACCTGCCAGCCCTCAATGCTGTGTCTTTCCTGAAACCTCTACCATGGCCCCATTCACAGCCCTACTAACCCTGCAGCTGCAGGCTCCTTTAGGCATCCAAAAACTCCAACACACGTCTTAGCAGCTCTCTAGCCATTTTCGCGATTCAAGCCTCAAAACTGCAAACGTCCGGGCCCTGCTCCCAGGCGAAACCTGCCAGCCCCGAATGCCGTGTCTTTCCTGAAACCTCTACCATGGCCCCTTTCACAGCCCTACTAACCCTGGAGCTGCAGGCTCCTTTAGGCATCCAACACTGCGACGTGCCACGGAGCGGCTCTCTATCCGTCGCCCGCCTCTGGCCGTCAAAATTGAAAACGTCCGGGCCCTGCGCCCAGGCAAAACCTGCCAGCCCCGAATGCTGTGTCTTTCCTGAAACCTCTACCATGGCCCCATTCACAGCCCTACTAACCCTGCAGCTGCAGGCTCCTTTAGGCATCCAAAAACTCCAACACGCGTCTTAGCAGCTCTCTAGCCATTTTCGCGATTCAAGCCTCAAAACTGCAAACGTCCGGGCCCTGCTCCCACGCGAAACCTGCCAGCCCCGAATGCTGTGTCTTTCCTGAAACCTCTACCATGGCCCCATTCACAGCCCTACTAACCCTGCAGCTGCAGGCTCCTTTAGGCATCCAAAACTGCGACGTGCGACGGAGCGGCTCTCTGTCCGTCGCCCGCCTCCGGCCGTCAAAATTGAAAACGTCTGGGCCCTGCGCCCAGGCGAAACCTGCCAGCCCCGAATGCTGTGTCTTTCCTGAAACCTCTACCATGGCCCCATTCACAGCCCTACTAACCCTGGACCTGCACGCTCCTTTAGGCATCCAAAAACTCCAACGTGTAACGGAGCGGCTCGCTGTCCGACGCCCGCATCCGGCCATCAAAATTGAAAACGTCAGGGCCCTGCTCCCAGGTGAACCCTGCCAGCCCTGAATGCTGTGTCTTTCCGGAAACCTCTACCATGGCCCGCTTCACAGCTCTACTAGCCCTGGAGCTGCAGGCTCCTTTAGGCATCCAAAAACTCCGACACAAGCCTTAGCAGCTCTCCAGCCATTTTTGAGATTCAAGCTTCAAAACTGCAAACGTCAGCCCCCTGCTCCCACGCGAAACCTGCCAGCCCCGAATGCTTATTCTTTGCTGAAACCTCTACCATGGCCCCATTCACAGCCCTACTAACCCTGCAGCTGCAGGCTCCTTTAGGCATCCAAAAACTACAAAACGCGTCCTAGCAGCTCTCTAGCCATTTTCCAGATTCAAGCCTCAAAACTGCAAACGTCCGGGCCCTGCGCCCAGGCGAAACCTGCCAGCCCCGAATGCTGTGTCTTTCCGGAAACCTCTACCATGGCCCCATTCACAGCCCTACTAACCCTGCAGCTGCAGGCTCCTTTAGGCATCCAAAACTGCGACGTGCGACGGAGCGGCTCTCTGTCCGTCGCCCGCCTCTGGCCGTCAAAACTGCAAACGTCCGGGCCCTGCGCCCAGGCGAAACCTGCCAGCCCCGAATGCTGTGTCTTTCCTGAAACCTCTACCATGGCCCCATTCACAGCCCTACTAACCCTGCAGCTGCAGGCTCCTTTAGGCATCCAAAAACTCCAACGTGCAACGGAGCGGCTCGCTGTCCAACGCCCGCATCCGGCCGTCAAAATTCAAAACGTCAGGGCCCTGCTCCCACGCGAAACCTGCCAGCCCCGAATAGTTATTCTTTCCGGAAACCTCTACCATGGCCCCATTCACAGCCCTACTAGCCCTGCAGCTGCAAGCTCCTTTAGGCATCCAAAAACTCCGACATGCGTCTTAGCAGCTCTCTAGCCATTTTCGCGATTCAAGCCTCAAAATTGAAAACGTCTGGGCCCTGCGCCCAGGCGAAACCTGCCAGCCCCGAATGCTGTGTCTTTCCTGAAACCTCTACCATGGCCCCATTCACAGCCCTACTAACCCTGCAGCTGCACGCTCCTTTAGGCATCCAAAATCTGCGACGTGCAACGGAGCGGCTCGCTGTCCGACGCCCGCATCCGGCCGTCAAAATTCAAAACGTCAGGGCCCTGCTCCCAGGCGAACCCTGCCAGCCCTGAATGCTGTGTCTTTCCGGAAACCTCTACCATGGCCCGCTTCACAGCTCTACTAGCCCTGGAGCTGCAGGCTCCTTTAGGCATCCAAAAACTCCGACACAAGCCTTAGCAGCTCTCCAGCCATTTTCCAGATTCAAGCTTCAAAACTGCAAACGTCCGGGCCCTGCTCCCACGCGAAACCTGCCAGCCCCGAATGCTTATTCTTTGCTGAAACCTCTACCATGGCCCCATTCACAGCCCTACTAACCCTGCAGCTGCAGGCTCCTTTAGGCATCCAAAAACTCCGAAACGCGTCCTAGCAGCTCTCTAGCCATTTTCCAGATTCAAGCCTCAAAACTGCAAACGTCCGGGCCCTGCGCCCAGGCGAAACCTGCCAGCCCCGAATGCTGTGTCTTTCCTGAAACCTCTACCATGGCCCCATTCACAGCCCTACTAACCCTGCAGCTGCAGGCTCCTTTAGGCATCCAAAAACTCCAACACACGTCTTAGCAGCTCTCTAGCCATTTTCGCGATTCAAGCCTCAAAACTGCAAACGTCCGGGCCCTGCTCCCAGGCGAAACCTGCCACCCCCGAATGCCGTGTCTTTCCTGAAACCTCTACCATGGCCCCTTTCACAGCCCTACTAACCCTGTAGCTGCAGGCTCCTTTAGGCATCCAAAACTGCGACGTGCGACGGAGCGGCTCTCTATCCGTCGCCCGCCTCTGGCCGTCAAAATTGAAAACGTCCGGGCCCTGCTCCCAGGTGAAACCTGCCAGCCCCGAATGCTGTGTCTTTCCTGAAACCTCTACCATGGCCCCATTCACAGCCCTACTAACCCTGCAGCTGCAGGCTCCTTTAGGCATCCAAAAACTCCAACACGCGTCTTAGCAGCTCTCTAGCCATTTTCGCGATTCAAGCCTCAAAACTGCAAACGTCCGGGCCCTGCGCCCACGCGAAACCTGCCAGCCCCGAATGCTGTGTCTTTCCTGAAACCTCTACCATGGCCCCATTCACAGCCCTACTAACCCTGGAGCTGCAGGCTCCTTTAGGCATCCAAAATCTGCGACGTGCGACGGAGCGGCTCTCTGTCCGTCGCCCGCCTCCGGCCGTCAAAATTGAAAACGTCTGGGCCCTGCGCCCAGGCGAAACCTGCCAGCCCCGAATGCTGTGTCTTTCCTGAAACCTCTACCATGGCCCCATTCACAGCCCTACTAACCCTGGAGCTGCAGGCTCCTTTAGGCATCCAAAAACTCCAACGTGCAACGGAGCGGCTCGCTGTCCGATGCCCGCATCCGGCCGTCAAAATTCAAAACGTCAGGGCCCTGCTCCCAGGCGAAACCTGCCAGCCCTGAATGCTGTGTCTTTCCGGAAACCTCTACCATGGCCCCATTCACAGCCCTACTAACCCTGCAGCTGCAGGCTCCTTTAGGCATCCAGAAACTCCGACATGCGTCTTAGCAGCTCTCTAGCAATTTTCGAGACTCAAGCCTCAAAACTTCAAACGTCCGGGCCCTGCTCCCACGCGAAACCTGCCAGCCCTGAATGCTGTGTCTTTCCTGAAACCTCTACCATGGCCCCATTCACAGCCCTACTAACCCTGGAGCTGCAGGCTCCTTTAGGCATCCAAAAACTCCAACACGCGTCTTAGCAGCTCTCTAGCCATTTTCGCGATTCAAGCCTCAAAACTGCAAACGTCCGGGCCCTGCGCCCACGCCAAACCTGCCAGCCCCAAGTGGCTATTCTTTCCTGAAACCTCTACCATGGCCCCATTCACAGCCCTACTAACCCTGCAGCTGCAAGCTCCTTTAGGCATCCAAAAACTCCGACATGCGTCTTAGCAGCTCTCTAGCCATTTTCGCGATTCAAGCCTCAAAATTGAAAACGTCTGGGCCCTGCGCCCAGGCGAAACCTGCCAGCCCTGAATGCTGTGTCTTTCCTGAAACCTCTACCATGGCCCCATTCACAGCCCTACTAACCCTGGAGCTGCACGCTCCTTTAGGCATCCAAAATCTGCGACGTGCAACGGAGCGGCTCGCTGTCCGACGCCCGCATCCGGCCGTCAAAATTCAAAACGTCAGGGCCCTGCTCCCAGGCGAACCCTGCCAGCCCTGAATGCTGTGTCTTTCCGGAAACCTCTACCATGGCCCGCTTCACAGCTCTACTAGCCCTGGAGCTGCAGGCTCCTTTAGGCATCCAAAAACTCCGACACGCGTCTTAGCAGCTCTCTAGCCATTTTTGAGATTCAAGCTTCAAAACTGCAAACGTCAGCCCCCTGCTCCCACGCGAAACCTGCCAGCCCCGAATGCTGTGTCTTTCCTGAAACCTCTACCATGGCCCCATTCACAGCCCTACTAACCCTGCAGCTGCAGGCTCCTTTAGGCATCCAAAAACTCCAAAACGCGTCCTAGCAGCTCTCTAGCCATTTTCCAGATTCAAGCCTCAAAACTGCAAACGTCCGGGCCCTGCGCCCAGGCGAAACCTGCCAGCCCCGAATGCTGTGTCTTTCCGGAAACCTCTACCATGGCCCCATTCACAGCCCTACTAACCCTGCAGCTGCAGGCTCCTTTAGGCATCCAAAACTGCGACGTGCGACGGAGCGGCTCTCTGTCCGTCGCCCGCCTCTGGACGTCAAAACTGCAAACGTCAGGGCCCTGCGCCCAGGCGAAACCTGCCAGCCCCGAATGCTGTGTCTTTCCTGAAACCTCTACCATGGCCCCATTCACAGCCCTACTAACCCTGCAGCTGCAGGCTCCTTTAGGCATCCAAAAACTCCGACATGCGTCTTAGCAGCTCTCTAGCCATTTTCGCGATTCAAGCTTCAAAACTGCAAACGTCCGGGCCCTGCTCCCAGGTGAAACCTGCCAGCCCCGAATGCTGTGTCTTTCCTGAAACTTCTACCATGGCCCCATTCACAGCCCTACTAACCCTGCAGCTGCAGGCTCCTTTAGGCATCCAAAAACATGCAAAATGCGTCCTAGCAGCTCTCTAGCCATTTTCCAGATTCCAGCTTCAAAAATGCAGATGTCCGGGCCCTGCGCCCAGGCGAAACCTGCCAGCCCCGAATGCTGTGTCTTTCCTGAAACCTCTACCATGGCCCCATTCACAGCCCTACTAACCCTGGAGCTGCACGCTCCTTTAGGCATCCAAAATCTGCGACGTGCAACGGAGCGGCTCGCTGTCCGACGCCCCCATCCGGCCGTCAAAATTCAAAACGTCAGGGCCCTGCTCCCAGGCGAACCCTGCCAGCCCCGAATGCTGTGTCTTTCCTGAAACCTCTACCATGGCCCCATTCACAGCTCTACTAACCCTGCAGCTGCACGCTCCTTTAGGCATCCAAAATCTGCGACGTGCAACGGAGCGGCTCGCTGTCCGACGCCCGCATCCGGCCGTCAAAATTCAAAACGTCAGGGCCCTGCTCCCAGGCGAACCCTGCCAGCCCTGAATGCTGTGTCTTTCCGGAAACCTCTACCATGGCCCGCTTCACAGCTCTACTAGCCCTGGAGCTGCAGGCTCCTTTAGGCATCCAAAAACTCCGACACAAGCATTAGCAGCTCTCCAGCCATTTTTGAGATTCAAGCCTCAAAACTGCAAACGTCCGGGCCCTGCTCCCAGGTGAAACCTGCCAGCCCCGAATGCTGTGTCTTTCCGGAAACCTCTACCATGGCCCCATTCACAGCCCTACTAACCCTGCAGCTGCCGGCTCCTTTAGGCATCCAAAACATGCAAAATGCGTCTTAGCAGCTCTCTAGCCATTTTCCAGATTCAAGCTTCAAAACTGCAAACGTCCGGGCCCTGCTCCCACGCGAAACCTGCCAGCCCCGAAAGCTGTGTCTTTCCTGAAACCTCTACCATGGCCCCATTCACAGCCCTACTAACCCTGGAGCTGCAGGCTCCTTTAGGCATCCAAAACTGCGACATGCGACGGAGCTGCTCTCTGTCCGTCGCCTGCCTCTGGCCGTCAAAACTGCAAACGTCCGGGCCCTGCTCCCAGGTGAAACCTGCCAGCCCCGAATGCTGTGTCTTTCCTGAAACCTCTACCATGGCCCCATTCACAGCCCTACTAACCCTGGAGCTGCAGGCTCCTTTAGGCATCCAAAAACTCCGACACGCGTCTTAGCAGCTCTCTAGCCATTTTCGCGATTCAAGCCTCAAAACTGCAAACGTCCGGGCCCTGCTCCCACGCGAACCCTGCCAGCCCCGAATGCTGTGTCTTTCCTGAAACCTCTACCATGGCCCCATTCACAGCTCTACTAACCCTGCAGCTGCACGCTCCTTTAGGCATCCAAAATCTGCGACGTGCAACGGAGCGGCTCGCTGTCCGACGCCCGCATCCGGCCGTCAAAATTCAAAACGTCAGGGCCCTGCTCCCAGGCGAACCCTGCCAGCCCTGAATGCTGTGTCTTTCCGGAAACCTCTACCATGGCCCGCTTCACAGCTCTACTAGCCCTGGAGCTGCAGGCTCCTTTAGGCATCCAAAAACTCCGACACATGCATTAGCAGCTCTCCAGCCATTTTTGAGATTCAAGCCTCAAAACTGCAAACGTCCGGGCCCTGCTCCCACGCGAAACCTGCCAGCCCCGAATGCTTATTCTTTGCTGAAACCTCTACCATGGCCCCATTCACAGCCCTACTAACCCTGCAGCTGCAGGCTCCTTTAGGCATCCAGAAACTCCGACATGCGTCTTAGCAGCTCTCTAGCCATTTTTGAGATTCAAGCCTCAAAACTGCAAACGTCCGGGCCCTGCGCCCAGGCGAAACCTGCCAGCCCCGAATGCTGTGTCTTTCCTGAAACCTCTACCATGGCCCCATTCACAGCCCTACTAACCCTGGAGCTGCAGCCTCCTTTAGGCATCCAAAACTGCGACGTGCGACGGAGCGGCTCTCTGTCCGTCGCCCGCCTCCGGCCGTCAAAATTGAAAACGTCCGGGCCCTGCTCCCAGGTGAAACCTGCCAGCCCCGAATGCTGTGTCTTTCCTGAAACCTCTACCATGGCCCCATTCACAGCCCTACTAACCCTGCAGCTGCCGGCTCCTTTAGGCATCCAAAACATGCAAAATGCGTCTTAGCAGCTCTCTAGCCATTTTCCAGATTCAAGCTTCAAAACTGCAAACGTCCGGGCCCTGCTCCCACGCGAAACCTGCCAGCCCCGAAAGCTGTGTCTTTCCTGAAACCTCTACCATGGCCCCATTCACAGCCCTACTAACCCTGCAGCTGCAGGCTCCTTTAGGCATCCAAAAACTCCGACACGCGTCTTAGCAGCTCTCTAGCCATTTTCCAGATTCAAGCTTCAAAACTGCAAACGTCCGGGCCCTGCTCCCACGCGAAACCTGCCAGCCCCGAATGCTGTGTCTTTCCTGAAACCTCTACCATGGCCCCATTCACAGCCCTACTAACCCTGGAGCTGCAGCCTCCTTTAGGCATCCAAAACTGCGACGTGCGACGGAGCGGCTCTCTGTCCGTCGCCCGCCTCCGGCCGTCAAAATTGAAAACGTCTGGGCCCTGCGCCCAGGCGAAACCTGCCAGCCCCGAATGCTGTGTCTTTCCGGACACCTCTACCATGGCCCCATTCACAGCCCTACTAACCCTGCAGCTGCACGCTCCTTTAGGCATCCAAAATCTGCGACGTGCAACGGAGCGGCTCGCTGTCCGACGCCCGCATCCGGCCGTCAAAATTGAAAACGTCAGGGCCCTGCTCCCAGGCGAACCCTGCCAGCCCTGAATGCTGTGTCTTTCCGGAAACCTCTACCATGGCCCGCTTCACAGCTCTACTAGCCCTGGAGCTGCAGGCTCCTTTAGGCATCCAAAAACTCCGACACATGCATTAGCAGCTCTCCAGCCATTTTTGAGATTCAAGCCTCAAAACTGCAAACGTCCGGGCCCTGCTCCCAGGTGAAACCTGCCAGCCCCGAATGCTGTGTCTTTGCTGAAACCTCTACCATGGCCCCATTCACAGCCCTACTAACCCTGCAGCTGCAGGCTCCTTTAGGCATCCAGAAACTCCGACATGCGTCTTAGCAGCTCTCTAGCCATTTTTGAGATTCAAGCCTCAAAACTGCAAACGTCCAAGCTCTGCGCCCAGGCGAAACCTGTCAGCTCCGAATGCTGTGTCTTTCCTGAAACCTCTACCATGGCCCCATTCACAGCCCTACTAACCCTGGAGCTGCAGCCTCCTTTAGGCATCCAAAACTGCGACGTGCGACGGAGCGGCTCTCTGTCCGTCGCCCGCCTCTGGCCGTCAAAACTGCAAACGTCCGGGCCCTGCTCCCAGGCGAAACCTGCCAGCCCCGAATGCTGTGTCTTTCCTGAAACCTCTACCATGGCCCCATTCACAGCCCTACTAACCCTGCAGCTGCCGGCTCCTTTAGGCATCCAAAACATGCAAAATGCGTCTTAGCAGCTCTCTAGCCATTTTCCAGATTCAAGCTTCAAAACTGCAAACGTCCGGGCCCTGCTCCCACGCGAAACCTGCCAGCCCCGAAAGCTGTGTCTTTCCTGAAACCTCTACCATGGCCCCATTCACAGCCCTACTAACCCTGGAGCTGCAGGCTCCTTTAGGCATCCAAAACTCCGACATGCGTCTTAGCAGCTCTCTGTCCGTCGCCCGCCTCTGGCCGTCAAAACTGCAAACGTCCGGGCCCTGCTCCCAGGTGAAACCTGCCAGCCCCGAATGCTGTGTCTTTCCTGAAACCTCTACCATGGCCCCATTCACAGCCCTACTAACCCTGGAGCTGCAGGCTCCTTTAGGCATCCAAAAACTCCGACACGCGTCTTAGCAGCTCTCTAGCCATTTTCCAGATTCAAGCCTCAAAACTGCAAACGTCCGGGCCCTGCTCCCACGCGAACCCTGCCAGCCCCGAATGCTGTGTCTTTCCTGAAACCTCTACCATGGCCCCATTCACAGCTCTACTAACCCTGCAGCTGCACGCTCCTTTAGGCATCCAAAATCTGCGACGTGCAACGGAGCGGCTCGCTGTCCGACGCCCGCATCCGGCCGTCAAAATTCAAAACGTCAGGGCCCTGCTCCCAGGCGAACCCTGCCAGCCCTGAATGCTGTGTCTTTCCGGAAACCTCTACCATGGCCCGCTTCACAGCTCTACTAGCCCTGGAGCTGCAGGCTCCTTTAGGCATCCAAAAACTCCGACACACGTCTTAGCAGCTCTCTAGCCATTTTTGAGATTCAAGCCTCAAAACTGCAAACGTACCGGCCCTGCTCCCAGGCGAAACCTGCCAGCCCCGAATGCTTATTCTTTGCTGAAACCTCTACCATGGCCCCATTCACAGCCCTACTAACCCTGCAGCTGCAGGCTCCTTTAGGCATCCAAAAACTCCGACATGCGTCTTAGCAGCTCTCTAGCCATTTTTGACATTTGGCTGTCAAAACTGCAAACGTCCGGGCCCTGCGCCCAGGCGAAACCTGCCAGCCCCGAATGCTGTGTGTTTCCTGAAACCTCTACCATGGCCCCATTCACAGCCCTACTAACCCTGGAGCTGCAGCCTCCTTTAGGCATCCAAAAACTCCGACGTGCGACAGAGCGGCTCTCTGTCGGTCACCCGCCTTTGGCCGTCAAAACTGCAAACGTCCGGGCCCTGCTCCCAGGCGAAACCTGCCAGCCCCGAATGCTCTGTCTTTCCTGAAACCTCTACCATGGCCCCCATTCACAGCCCTACTAACCCTGGAGCTGCCGGCTCCTTTAGGCATCCAAAAACTCCGAAATGCGTCTTAGCAGCTCTCTAGCCATTTTCGAGATTCAAGCCTCAAAACTGCAAACGTCCGGCCCTGCTCCCAGGCGAAACCTGCCAGCCCCGAATGCTGTGTCTTTCCTGACCTCTACCATGGCCCCATTCACAGCCCTACTAACCCTGGAGCTGCCGCTCCTTTAGGCATCCAAAACTGCGACGTGCGACGGAGCGGCTCTCTGTCCGTCGCCCGCCTCTGGCCGTCAAAACTGAAAACG
Organism: Grus americana; assembly: GCF_028858705.1. NCBI lineage: Eukaryota > Metazoa > Chordata > Aves > Gruiformes > Gruidae > Grus > Grus americana. The sequence continues at coordinate 118,260 of NW_026561912.1, forward strand.
TCCGGGCTCTGTGCCCAGGCGAAACCTGCCAGCCCCGATGCTGTGTCTTTCCTGAAACCTCTACCATTACCCCCATTCACAGCCCTACTAACCCTGCAGCTGCAGGCTCCTTTAGGCATCCAAAAACTCCGACGTGCGTCTTAGCAGCTCTCTAGCCATTTTCGAGATTCAAGCCTCAAAACTGCAAACGTTCGGGCCCTGCTCCCACGCGAAACCTGCCAGCCCCGAATGCTGTGTCTTTCCTGAAACCTCTACCATGGCCCCATTCACAGCCCTACTAACCCTGGAGCTGCAGGCTCCTTTAGGCATCCAAAAACTCCGACACGCGACTTAGCAGCTCTCTAGCCATTTTCGCGCTTCAAGCCTTCAAAACTGCAAACGTCCGGGCCCTGCTCCCAGGCGAACCTGCCAGCCCCGAATGCTGTGTCTTTCCTGAAACCTCTACCATGGCCCCATTCACAGCCCTACTAACCCTGGAGCTGCAGCCTCCTTTAGGCATCCAAAACTGCGACGTGCGTCTTAGCAGCTCTCTGTCCGTCGCCCGCCTCCGGCCGTCAAAACTCAAAACGTCCGGGCCCTGCTCCCAGGCGAAACCTGCCCGCCCCGAATGCTGTGTCTTTCCTGAAACCTCTACCATGGCCCCATTCACAGCTCTACTAGCCCTGGAGCTGCAGGCTCCTTTAGGCATCCAAAAACTCCGACATGCGTCTTAGCAGCTCTCTAGCCATTTTGAGATTCAAGCTTCAAAACTGAAAACGTCCGGCCCCTGCTCCCAGGCCAAACCTGCCACCCCGAATGCTGTGTCTTTCCGGACACCTCTACCATGGCCCCATTCACAGCCCTACTAACCCTGCAGCTGCACGCTCCTTTAGGCATCCAAAATCTGCGACATGCGACGGAGCGGCTCTCTCTCCGTCGCCCGCATCCGGCCGTCAAAATTCAAAACGTCCGGGCCCTGCTCCCAGGCGAACCCTGCCAGCCCTGAATGCTGTGTCTTTCCGGAAACCTCTACCATGGCCCCATTCACAGCTCTACTAGCCCTGGAGCTGCAGGCTCCTTTAGGCATCCAAAACCTCCGACATGCGATGGAGCGGCTCTGCAGCCATTTTCGAGATTCAAGCCGTCAAAACTGCAAACGTCCGTGCCCTGCTCCCAGCCGAAACCTGCCAGCCCCGAATGCTATGTCTTTGCTGAAACCTCTACCATGGCCCCATTCACAGCCCTACTAACCCTGCAGCTGCAGGCTCCTTTAGGCATCCAAAAACTCCGACATGCGTCTTAGCAGCTCTCCAGCCATTTTTGAGATTCAAGCCTCAAAACTGCAAACGTCCGGGCCCTGCTCCCAGGCGAAACCTGCCAGCCCCGAATGCTTATTCTTTCCTGAAACCTCTACCATGGCCCCATTCACAGCCCTACTAACCCTGGAGCTGCAGCCTCCTTTAGGCATCCAAAAACTCCGACACGCGACTTAGCAGCTCTCTAGCCATTTTTGAGATTCAAGCCTCAAAACTGCAAACGTCCGGGCCCTGCTCCCAGGCGAAACCTGCCAGCCCCGAATGCTGTGTCTTTCCTGAAACCTCTACCATGGCCCCATTCACAGCCCTACTAACCCTGCAGCTGCAGGCTCCTTTAGGCATCCAAAACTGCGACGTGCGTCTTAGCAGCTCTCTGTCCGTCGCCCGCCTCTGGCCGTCAAAACTGCAAACGTCCGGGCCCTGCTCCCAGGCGATACCTGCCAGCCCCGAATGCTGTGTCTTTCCTGAAACCTCTACCATGGCCCCATTCACAGCCCTACTAACCCTGGAGCTGCAGCTCCTTTAGGCATCCAAAAACTGCGACATGCGACGGAGCGGCTCGCTGTCTGACGCCCGCTTCTGCCGTCAAAACTGCAAACGTCCGGGCCCTGCTCCCAGGCGAAACCTGCCAGCCCTGAATGCTGTGTCTTTCCTGAAACCTCTACCATGGCCCCATTCACAGCCCTACTAACCCTGGAGCTGCAGGCTCCTTTAGGCATCCAAAAACTCCGACACACGTCTCAGCTGCTCTCTAGCCATTTTGAGATTCAAGCCTCAAAACTGCAAACGTCCGGGCCCTGCGCCCAGGCGAAACCTGCCAGCCCCGAATGCTGTGTCTTTCCTGAAACCTCTACCATGGCCCCATTCACAGCCCTACTAACCCTGGAGCTGCAGGCTCCTTTAGGCATCCAAAACTGCGACGTGCGATGGAGCGGCTCGCTGTCCGACGCCCGCCTCCGGCCGTCAAAATTCAAACGTCCGGGCCCTGCTCCCAGGCGAAACCTGCCAGCCCTGAATGCTGTGTCTTTCCTGAAACCTCTACCATGGCCCCATTCACAGCCCTACTAACCCTGGAGCTGCAGGCTCCTTTAGGCATCCAAAAACTCCGACATGTGACGGAGCGGCTCCCTGTTCGTCGGCGACATTTGGCTGTCAAAACTGCAAACGTCCGGGCCCTGCTCCCAGGCGAAACCTGCCAGCCCCGAATGCTGTGTCTTTCCGAAACCTCTACCATGGCCCCATTCACAGCCCTACTAACCCTGGAGCTGCACGCTCCTTTAGGCATCCAAAAACTCCGACGTGAGACTGAGCGGCTCTGCTGTCCGTCTCTCACCTTTTGCCGTCAAAACTGCAAATATCCGGGCCCTGCTCCCAGGCGAAACCTGCCAGCCCCGAATGGTTATTCTTTGCTGAAACCTCTACCATGGCCCCATTCACAGCCCTACTAACCCTGGAGCTGCAGGCTCCTTTAGGCATCCAAAAACTCCGACACACGTCTTAGCAGCTCTCTAGCCATTTTCGAGATTCAAGCCTCAAAAATGCAAACGTCCAGGCCCTGCTCCCAGGCGAAACCTGCCAGCCCCGAATGCTGTTTCTTTCCTGAAACCTCTACCATGGCCCCATTCACAGCCCTACTAACCCTGGAGCTGCAGGCTCCTTTAGGCATCCAAAACTGCGACGTGCGACGAGCGGCTCTCTGTCCGTCGCCCGCCTCTGGCCGTCAAAACTGCAAACGTCCGGGCCCTGCGCCCAGGCGAAACCTGCCAGCCCCGAATGCTGTGTCTTTCCTGAAACCTCTACCATGGCCCCATTCACAGCCCTACTAACCCTGGAGCTGCAGGCTCCTTTAGGCATCCAAAAACTCCGACACGCGTCTTAGCAGCTCTCTAGCCATTTTCGAGATTCAAGCCTCAAAACTGCAAACGTCCGGGCCCTGCTCCCAGGCGAAACCTGCCAGCCCCGAATGCTGTGTCTTTCCTGAAACCTCTACCATGGCCCCATTCACAGCCCTACTAACCCTGGAGCTGCAGGCTCCTTTAGGCATCCAAAAACTCCGACGTGCGACGGAGCGGCTCGCTGTCCGACGCCCGCCTCCGGCCGTCAAAATTCAAAACGTCCGGGCCCTGCTCCCAGGCGAAACCTGCCAGCCCCGAATGCTGTGTCTTTCCTGAAACCTCTACCATGGCCCCATTCACAGCCCTACTAACCCTGCAGCTGCAGGCTCCTTTAGGCATCCAAAAACTCCGACGTGCGTCTTAGCAGCTCTCTAGCCATTTTCCAGATTCAAGCTTCAAAACTGCAAACGTCCGGGCCCTGCTCCCAGGCGAAACCTGCCAGCCCCGAATGCTTATTCTTTCCTGAAACCTCTACCATGGCCCCATTCACAGCCCTACTAACCCTGCAGCTGCAGGCTCCTTTAGGCATCCAAAAACTCCGACACGCGTCTTAGCAGCTCTCTAGCCATTTTTGAGATTCAAGCCTCAAAACTGCAAACGTCCGGGCCCTGCCCCAGGCGAAACCTGCCAGCCCCGAATGCTGTGTCTTTCCTGAAACCTCTACCATGGCCCCATTCACAGCCCTACTAACCCTGGAGCTGCAGGCTCCTTTAGGCATCCATAAACTGCGACGTGCGACGGAGCGGCTCGCTGTCCACGCCCGCCTCCGGCCGTCAAAATTGAAAACGTCCGGGCCCTGCTCCCAGGCGAAACCTGCCAGCCCTGAATGCTGTGTCTTTCCTGAAACCTCTACCATGGCCCCATTCACAGCCCTACTAACCCTGGAGCTGCAGGCTCCTTTAGGCATCCAAAAACTGCGACGTGCGACGGAGCGGCTCGCTGTCCGACGCCCGCATCCGGCCGTCAAAATTCAAAACGTCCGGGCCCTGCTCCCAGGCGAAACCTGCCAGCCCTGAATGCTGTGTCTTTCCTGAAACCTCTACCATGGCCCCATTCACAGCCCTACTAACCCTGGAGCTGCAGGCTCCTTTAGGCATCCAAAAACTCCGACACACGTCTTAGCAGCTCTCTAGCCATTTTCGAGATTCAAGCCTCAAAACTGCAAACGTCCGGGCCCTGCTCCCAGGCGAAACCTGCCAGCCCCGAGTGGTTATTCTTTCCTGAAACCTCTACCATGGCCCCATTCACAGCCCTACTAACCCTGGAGCTGCAGGCTCCTTTAGGCATCCAAAAACTCCGACACACGTCTTAGCAGCTCTCTAGCCATTTTTGAGATTCAAGCCTCAAAACTGCAAACGTCCGGGCCCTGCTCCCAGGCGAAACCTGCCAGCCCCGAATGCTGTGTCTTTCCTGAAACCTCTACCATGGCCCCATTCACAGCCCTACTAACCCTGGAGCTGCAGGCTCCTTTAGGCATCCAAAACTGCGACGTGCGACGGAGCGGCTCTCTGTCCATCGCCAGCCTCTGGCCGTCAAAACTGCAAACGTCCGGGCCCTGCTCCCAGGCGAAACCTGCCAGCCCCGAATGCTGTGTCTTTCCTGAAACCTCTACCATGGCCCCATTCACAGCCCTACTAACCCTGGAGCTGCAGGCTCCTTTAGGCATCCAAAAACTGCGACATGCGACGGAGCGGCTCGCTGTCCGACGCCCGCATCCGGCCGTCAAAACTGCAAACGTCCGGGCCCTGCTCCCAGGCGAAACCTGCCAGCCCCGAATGCTGTGTCTTTCCTGAAACCTCTACCATGGCCCCATTCACAGCCCTACTAACCCTGGAGCTGCAGGCTCCTTTAGGCATCCAAAAACTCCGACACACGTCTTAGCAGCTCTCTAGCCATTTTTGAGATTCAAGCCTCAAAACTGCAAACGTCCGGGCCCTGCTCCCAGGCGAAACCTGCCAGCCCCGAATGCTGTGTCTTTCCTGAAACCTCTACCATGGCCCCATTCACAGCCCTACTAACCCTGGAGCTGCAGGCTCCTTTAGGCATCCAAAACTGCGACGTGCGACGGAGCGGCTCGCTGTCCACGCCCGCCTCCGGCCGTCAAAACTGCAAAATGTCCGGGCCCTGCTCCCAGGCGAAACCTGCCAGCCCCGAATGCTGTGTCTTTCCTGAAACCTCTACCATGGCCCCATTCACAGCCCTACTAACCCTGGAGCTGCAGGCTCCTTTAGGCATCCAAAAACTCCGACATGCGACGGAGCGGCTCGCTGGCCGTCGCCCGCCTTCGGCTGTCAAAACTGCAAACGTCCGGGCCCTGCTCCCAGGCGAAACCTGCCAGCCCCGAATGCTGTGTCTTTCCTGAAACCTCTACCATGGCCCCATTCACAGCCCTACTAACCCTGGAGCTGCACGCTCCTTTAGGCATCCAAAAACTCCGACGTGCGACTGAGCGGCTCGCTGTCCGTCTCTCACCTTTGCCGTCAAAACTGCAAACGTCCGGGCCCTGCTCCCAGGCGAAACCTGCCAGCCCCGAATGTTGTTCATTCTGAAACCTCTACCATGGCCCCATTCACAGCCCTACTAACCCTGGAGCTGCAGGCTCCTTTAGGCATCCAAAACTCCGACATGCGTCTTAGCAGCTCTCTAGCCATTTTCGAGATTCAAGCCTCAAAACTGCAAACGTCCGGGCCCTGCTCCCAGGCGAAACCTGCCAGCCCCGAATGCTGTGTCTTTCCTGAAACCTCTACCATGGCCCCATTCACAGCCCTACTAACCCTGGAGCTGCAGGCTCCTTTAGGCATCCAAAACTCCGACGTGCGACGGAGCAGCTCTCTGTCCGTCGCCCGCCTCAAGCCGTCAAAACTGCAAACGTCCGGGCCCTGCTCCCAGGCGAAACCTGCCAGCCCCGAATGCTGTGTCTTTCCTGAAACCTCTACCATGGCCCCATTCACAGCCCTACTAACCCTGGAGCTGCAGGCTCCTTTAGGCATCCAAAAACTCCGACATGCGTCTTAGCAGCTCTCTAGCCATTTTCCAGATTCAAGCCTCAAAACTGCAAACGTCCGGGCCCTGCTCCCAGGCGAAACCTGCCAGCCCCGAATGCTGTGTCTTTCCTGAAACCTCTACCATGGCCCCATTCACAGCCCTACTAACCCTGGAGCTGCACGCTCCTTTAGGCATCCAAAACTGCGACGTGTGACAGAGCGGCTCTCTGTCCGTCGCCCGCATCCGGCCGTCAAAATTGAAAACGTCTGGGCCGGCGCCCAGGCGAAAGCTGCCAGCCCCGAATGCTGTGTCTTTCCTGAAACCTCTACCATGGCCCCATTCACAGCCCTACTAACCCTGCAGCTGCAGGCTCCTTTAGGCATCCAAAAACTCCGACGTGCGACGGAGCGGCTCGCTGTCTTCGCCCGCCTCCGCCTCAAAACTGCAAACGTCCGGGCCCTGCTCCCAGGCGAAACCTGCCAGCCCCGAATGCTATTCTTTCCTGAAACCTCTACCATGGCCCCATTCACAGCCCTACTAACCCTGGAGCTGCAGGCTCCTTTAGGCATCCAAAAACTCCGACATGCGACGGAGCGGCTCTCTGTTCGTCGGCCACATTTGGCCGTCAAAACTGCAAACGTCCGGGCCCTGCTCCCAGGCGAAACCTGCCAGCCCCGAATGCTGTGTCTTTCCTGAAACCTCTACCATGGCCCCATTCACAGCCCTACTAACCCTGGAGCTGCAGGCTCCTTTAGGCATCCAAAAACTCCGACGTGCGACTGAGCAGCTCGCTGTCCGTTTTCTTGCCTCAAAACTGCAAACGTCCGGGCCCTGCTCCCAGGCGAAACCTGCCAGCCCCGAATGCTGTGTCTTTCCTGAAACCTCTACCATGGCCCCATTCACAGCCCTACTAACCCTGCAGCTGCAGGCTCCTTTAGGCATCCAAAAACTCCGACATGCGTCTTAGCAGCTCTCTAGCCATTTTCGAGATTCAAGCTTCAAAACTGCAAACGTCCGGGCCCTGCTCCCAGGCGAAACCTGCCAGCCCCGAATGCTGTGTCTTTCCTGAAACCTCTACCATGGCCCCATTCACAGCCCTACTAACCCTGGAGCTGCAGGCTCCTTTAGGCATCCAAAAACTCCGACACGCGTCTTAGCAGCTCTCTAGCCATTTTCGAGATTCAAGCCTCAAAACTGCAAACGTCCGGGCCCTGCTCCCAGGCGAAACCTGCCAGCCCCGAATGCTGTGTCTTTCCTGAAACCTCTACCATGGCCCCATTCACAGCCCTACTAACCCTGGAGCTGCAGGCTCCTTTAGGCATCCAAAACTGCGACGTGCGACGGAGCGGCTCTCTGTCCGTCGCCCGCCTCTGGCCGTCAAAACTGCAAAACGTCCGGGCCCTGCTCCCAGGCGAAACCTGCCAGCCCCGAATGCTGTGTCTTTCCTGAAACCTCTACCATGGCCCCATTCACAGCCCTACTAACCCTGGAGCTGCAGGCTCCTTTAGGCATCCAAAAACTGCGACGTGCGACGGAGCGGCTCGCTGTCCGACGCCCGATTCCGCCGTCAAAATTGCAAAACGTCCGGGCCCTGCTCCCAGGCGAAACCTGCCAGCCCCGAATGCTGTGTCTTTCCTGAAACCTCTACCATGGCCCCATTCACAGCCCTACTAACCCTGGAGCTGCAGGCTCCTTTAGGCATCCAAAAACTCCGACACGCGCCTTAGCAGCTCTCTAGCCATTTTTGAGATTCAAGCCTCAAAACTGCAAACGTCCGGGCCCTGCTCCCAGGCGAAACCTGCCAGCCCCGAATGCTGTGTCTTTCCTGAAACCTCTACCATGGCCCCATTCACAGCCCTACTAACCCTGGAGCTGCAGGCTCCTTTAGGCATCCAAAAACTCCGACGTGCGACGGAGCAGCTCTCTGTCCGTCGCCCGCCTCCGGCCGTCAAAACTGCAAACGTCCGGGCCCTGCTCCCAGGCGAAACCTGCCAGCCCCGAATGCTGTGTCTTTCCTGAAACCTCTACCATGGCCCCATTCACAGCCCTACTAACCCTGGAGCTGCAGGCTCCTTTAGGCATCCAAAAACTCCGACGTGCGACTGAGCGGCTCTCTGTCCGTCTCTCACCTTCTGCCGTCAAAACTGCAAACGTCCGGGCCCTGCTCCCAGGCGAAACCTGCCAGCCCGAATGCTGTTCTTTCCTGAAACCTCTACCATGGCCCCATTCACAGCCCTACTAACCCTGCAGCTGCAGGCTCCTTTAGGCATCCAAAAACTCCGACATGCGTCTTAGCAGCTCTCTAGCCATTTTCGAGATTCAAGCCTCAAAACTGCAAACGTCCGGGCCCTGCTCCCAGGCGAAACCTGCCAGCCCCGAATGCTGTTTCTTTCCTGAAACCTCTACCATGGCCCCATTCACAGCCCTACTAACCCTGGAGCTGCACGCTCCTTTAGGCATCCAAAAACTGCGACATGCGACGGAGCGGCTCGCTGTCCGTCGCCCGCCTTTGGCCGTCAAAATTGAAAACGTCCGGGCCCTGCGCCCAGGCGAAACCTGCCAGCCCCGAATGCTGTGTCTTTCCTGAAACCTCTACCATGGCCCCATTCACAGCCCTACTAACCCTGGAGCTGCAGGCTCCTTTAGGCATCCAAAAACTCCGACGTGCAACGGAGCGGCTCGCTGTCCATCGCCGCCATTTGGCCCTCAAAACTGCAAAAGGTCGGGCCCTGCTCCCAGGCGAAACCTGCCAGCCCCGAATGCTGTGTCTTTCCTGAAACCTCTACCATGGCCCCATTCACAGCCCTACTAACCCTGCAGCTGCAGGCTCCTTTAGGCATCCAAAAACTCCGACATGCGTCTTAGCAGCTCTCTAGCCATTTTCCAGATTCAAGCTTCAAAACTGCAAACGTCCGGGCCCTGCTCCCAGGCGAAACCTGCCAGCCCCGAATGCTGTGTCTTTCCTGAAACCTCTACCATGGCCCCATTCACAGCCCTACTAACCCTGGAGCTGCAGGCTCCTTTAGGCATCCAAAAACTCCAACCGTGTCTTAGCAGCTCTCTAGCCATTTTTGAGATTCAAGCCTCAAAACTGCAAACGTCCGGGCCCTGCTCCCAGGCGAAACCTGCCAGCCCCGAATGCTGTGTCTTTCCTGAAACCTCTACCATGGCCCCATTCACAGCCCTACTAACCCTGGAGCTGCAGGCTCCTTTAGGCATCCAAAAACTCCGACATGCGACGGAGCGGCTCCCTGTTCGTCAGCGACATTTGGCCGTCAAAACTGCAAACGTCCGGGCCCTGCTCCCAGGCGAAACCTGCCAGCCCCGAATGCTGTGTCTTTCCTGAAACCTCTACCATGGCCCCATTCACAGCCCTACTAACCCTGGAGCTGCAGGCTCCTTTAGGCATCCAAAAACTCCGACGTGCGACGGAGCGGCTCGCTGTCCATCGCCGCCATTTGGCCGTCAAAACTGCAAACGTCCGGGCCCTGCTCCCAGGCGAAACCTGCCAGCCCTGAATGCTGTGTCTTTCCTGAAACCTCTACCATGGCCCCATTCACAGCCCTACTAACCCTGCAGCTGCAGGCTCCTTTAGGCATCCAAAAACTGCGACGTGCGACGGAGCGGCTCTCTGTCGGTCACCCGCCTTCGGCCGTCAAAACTGCAAACGTCCGGGCCCTGCTCCCAGGCGAAACCTGCCAGCCCCGAATGCTGTGTCTTTCCTGAAACCTCTACCATGGCCCCATTCACAGCCCTACTAACCCTGGAGCTGCAGGCTCCTTTAGGCATCCAAAAACTCCGACATGTGACGGAGCGGTTCCCTGTTCGTCGGCGACATTTGGCTGTCAAAACTGCAAACGTCCGGGCCCTGCGCCCAGGCGAAACCTGCCAGCCCCGAATGCTGTGTCTTTCCTGAAACCTCTACCATGGCCCCATTCACAGCCCTACTAACCCTGGAGCTGCAGGCTCCTTTAGGCATCCAAAAACTGCGACGTGCAACGGAGCGGCTCGCTGTCCGACGCCCGCCTCCGCCGTCAAAACTGCAAACGTCCGGGCCCTGCTCCCAGGCGAAACCTGCCAGCCCCGAATGCTGTGTCTTTCCTGAAACCTCTACCATGGCCCCATTCACAGCCCTACTAACCCTGGAGCTGCAGGCTCCTTTAGGCATCCAAAAACTCCGACACATGCCTTAGCAGCTCTCTAGCCATTTTCGAGATTCAAGCCTCAAAACTGCAAACGTCCAGACCCTGCTCCCAGGCGAAACCTGCCAGCCCCGAATGCTGTGTCTTTCCTGAAACCTCTACCATGGCCCCATTCACAGCCCTACTAACCCTGCAGCTGCAGGCTCCTTTAGGCATCCAAAAACTCCGACACGCGTCTTAGCAGCTCTCTAGCCATTTTTGAGATTCAAGCCTCAAAACTGCAAACGTCCGGGCCCTGCGCCCAGGCGAAACCTGCCAGCCCCGAATGCTGTGTCTTTCCTGAAACCTCTACCATGGCCCCATTCACAGCCCTACTAACCCTGGAGCTGCAGGCTCCTTTAGGCATCCAAAAACTGCGACATGCAATGGAGCGGCTCGCTGTCCGTCGCCCGCCTCCGGCCGTCAAAATTCAAAACGTCCGGGCCCTGCTCCCAGGCGAAACCTGCCAGCCCTGAATGCTGTGTCTTTCCTGAAACCTCTACCATGGCCCCATTCACAGCCCTACTAACCCTGGAGCTGCAGGCTCCTTTAGGCATCCAAAAACTCCGACACGCGTCTTAGCAGCTCTCTAGCCATTTTCCAGATTCAAGCCTCAAAACTGCAAACGTCCGGGCCCTGCTCCCAGGCGAAACCTGCCAGCCCCGAATGCTGTGTCTTTCCTGAAACCTCTACCATGGCCCCATTCACAGCCCTACTAACCCTGGAGCTGCAGGCTCCTTTAGGCATCCAAAAACTCCGACACGCGTCTTAGCAGCTCTCTAGCCATTTTCAAGATTCAAGCCTCAAAACTGCAAACGTCCGGGCCCTGCTCCCAGGCGAAACCTGCCAGCCCCGAATGCTGTTCTTTCCTGAAACCTCTACCATGGCCCCATTCACAGCCCTACTAACCCTGGAGCTGCAGGCTCCTTTAGGCATCCAAAAACTCCGACATGCGTCTTAGCAGCTCTCTAGCCATTTTTGAGATTCAAGCCTCAAAACTGCAAACGTCCGGGCCCTGCTCCCAGGCGAAACCTGCCAGCCCCGAATGCTGTGTCTTTCCTGAAACCTCTACCATGGCCCCATTCACAGCCCTACTAACCCTGGAGCTGCAGGCTCCTTTAGGCATCCAAAACTGCGACGTGCGACGGAGCGGCTCGCTGTCCGACGCCCGCCTCCGCCCGTCAAAATTCAAAACGTCCGGGCCCTGCTCCCAGGCGAAACCTGCCAGCCCCGAATGCTGTGTCTTTCCTGAAACCTCTACCATGGCCCCATTCACAGCCCTACTAACCCTGGAGCTGCAGGCTCCTTTAGGCATCCAAAAACTCCGACATGCATCTTAGCAGCTCTCTAGCCATTTTTGCGATTCAAGCCTCAAAACTGCAAACGTCCGGGCCCTGCTCCCAGGCGAAACCTGCCAGCCCCGAATGCTGTGTCTTTCCTGAAACCTCTACCATGGCCCCATTCACAGCCCTACTAACCCTGGAGCTGCAGGCTCCTTTAGGCATCCAAAAACTCCGACGTGCGACTGAGCGGCTCGCTGTCATTTCCACCTTTTGCGTCAAAACTGCAAACGTCCGGGCCCTGCTCCCAGGCGAAACCTGCCAGCCCCGAATGCTTGTTCTTTCCTGAAACCTCTACCATGGCCCCATTCACAGCCCTACTAACCCTGCAGCTGCAGGCTCCTTTAGGCATCCAAAAACTCCGACACACGTCTTAGCAGCTCTCTAGCCATTTTCGAGATTCCAGCCTCAAAACTGCAAACGTCCGGGCCCTGCTCCCAGGCGAAACCTGCCAGCCCCGAATGCTGTGTCTTTCCTGAAACCTCTACCATGGCCCCATTCACAGCCCTACTAACCCTGGAGCTGCAGGCTCCTTTAGGCATCCAAAAACTGCGACATGCGATGGAGCGGCTCGCTGTCTCTCCCCCGCCTGTGACCGTCAACATTGAAAACGTCCGGGCCCTGCTCCCAGGCGAAACCTGCCAGTCCCGAATGCCGTGTCTTTCCTGAAACCTCTACCATGGCCCCATTCACAGCCCTACTAACCCTGGAGCTGCAGGCTCCTTTAGGCATCCAAAAACTCCGACGTGCGACGGAGCGGCTCGCTGTCCATCGGCGGCATTTGGCCGTCAAAACTGCAAAACGTCCGGGCCCTGCTCCCAGGCGAAACCTGCCAGCCCCGAATGCTGTGTCTTTCCTGAAACCTCTACCATGGCCCCATTCACAGCCCTACTAACCCTGGAGCTGCAGGCTCCTTTAGGCATCCAAAAACTCCGACATGCAATGGAGCGGCTCGCTGTCCATCGGCGCCATTGGCCGTCAAAACTGCAAAATGTCCGGGCCCTGCTCCCAGGCGAAACCTGCCAGCCCCGAATGCTGTGTCTTTCCTGAAACCTCTACCATGGCCCCATTCACAGCCCTACTAACCCTGGAGCTGCAGGCTCCTTTAGGCATCCAAAAACTCCGACATGCTCTTAGCAGCTCTCTAGCCATTTTTGCGATTCAAGCCTCAAAACTGCAAACGTCCGGGCCCTGCTCCCAGGCGAAACCTGCCAGCCCCGAATGCTGTGTCTTTCCTGAAACCTCTACCATGGCCCCATTCACAGCCCTACTAACCCTGGAGCTGCAGGCTCCTTTAGGCATCCAAAAACTCCGACATGCGTCTTAGCAGCTCTCTAGCCATTTTCCAGATTCAAGCTTCAAAACTGCAAACGTCCGGGCCCTGCTCCCAGGCGAAACCTGCCAGCCCCGAATGCTGTGTCTTTCCTGAAACCTCTACCATGGCCCCATTCACAGCCCTACTAACCCTGAGCTGCAGGCTCCTTTAGGCATCCAAAAACTCCGACATGCGTCTTAGCAGCTCTCTAGCCATTTTCCAGATTCCAGCCTCAAAACTGCAAACGTCCGGGCCCTGCTCCCAGGCGAAACCTGCCAGCCCCGAATGCTCTGTCTTTCCTGAAACCTCTACCATGGCCCCATTCACAGCCCTACTAACCCTGGAGCTGCAGGCTCCTTTAGGCATCCAAAAACTGCGACATGCGACGGAGAGACTCTCTGTCCGTCACCCGCCTTCGGCCGTCAAAATTGAAATCGTCCGGGCCCTGCTCCCAGGCGAAACCTGCCAGCCCCGAATGCCGTGTCTTTCCTGAAACCTCTACCATGGCCCCATTCACAGCCCTACTAACCCTGGAGCTGCAGGCTCCTTTAGGCATCCAAAAACTCCGACATGCGTCTAGCAGCTCTCTAGCCATTTTTGAGATTCAAGCCTCAAAACTGCAAACGTCCGGCCCCTGCTCCCAGGCGAAACCTGCCAGCCCCGAATGCTGTTTCTTTCCTGAAACCTCTACCATGGCCCCATTCACAGCCCTACTAACCCTGGAGCTGCAGGCTCCTTTAGGCATCCAAAAACTCCGACATGCGACGGAGCGGCTCTCTGTCCGTCGCCCGCCTCCGCCGTCAAAACTGCAAACGTCCGGGCCCTGCTCCCAGGCGAAACCTGCCAGCCCCGAATGCTTTGTCTTTCCTGAAACCTCTACCATGGCCCCATTCACAGCCCTACTAACCCTGGAGCTGCAGGCTCCTTTAGGCATCCAAAAACTCCGACATGCGATCTTAGCAGCTCTCTAGCCATTTCGAGATTCCAGCCTCAAAACTGCAAACGTCCGGGCCCTGCTCCCAGGCGAAACCTGCCAGCCCCGAATGCTGTGTCTTTCCTGAAACCTCTACCATGGCCCCATTCACAGCCCTACTAACCCTGGAGCTGCAGGCTCCTTTAGGCATCCAAAAACTGCGCGACGGAGCGACTCTCTCTCAGTCACCTGCCTTTGGCCGTCAAAACTGCAAACGTCCGGGCCCTGCTCCCAGGCGAAACCTCCCAGCCCCGAATGCTGTGTCTTTCCTGAAACCTCTACCATGGCCCCATTCACAGCCCTACTAACCCTGGAGCTGCAGGCTCCTTTAGGCATCCAAAAACTCCGACGTGCAACGGAGCGGCTCGCTGTCCATCGGCGCCATTTGGCCGTCAAAACTGCAAACGTCCGGGCCCTGCTCCCAGGCGAAACCTGCCAGCCCCGAATGCTGTGTCTTTCCTGAAACCTCTACCATGGCCCCATTCACAGCCCTACTAACCCTGGAGCTGCAGGCTCCTTTAGGCATCCAAAAACTCCGACACGCGACTTAGCAGCTCTCTAGCCATTTTCCAGATTCAAGCCTCAAAACTGCAAACGTCCGGGCCCTGCTCCCAGGCGAAACCTGCCAGCCCCGAATGCTGTGTCTTTCCTGAAACCTCTACCATGGCCCCATTCACAGCCCTACTAACCCTGGAGCTGCAGGCTCCTTTAGGCATCCAAAAACTCCGACATGCGCTTAGCAGCTCTCTAGCCATTTTTGAGATTCAAGCCTCAAAACTGCAAACGTCCGGGCCCTGCTCCCAGGCGAAACCTGCCAGCCCCGAATGCTGTGTCTTTCCTGAAACCTCTACCATGGCCCCATTCACAGCCCTACTAACCCTGCAGCTGCAGGCTCCTTTAGGCATCCAAAACTCCGACATGCGACGGAGCGGCTCCCTGTTCGTCGCGACATTTGGCCTCAAAATTGAAAACGTCCGGGCCCTGCGCCCAGGCGAAACCTGCCAGCCCAAATGCTGTGTCTTTCCTGAAACCTCTACCATGGCCCCATTCACAGCCCTACTAACCCTGGAGCTGCAGGCTCCTTTAGGCATCCAAAAACTCCGACATGCGACGGAGCGGCTCGCTGTCCATCACCGTCATTCGGCCGTCAAAACTGCAAACGTCCGGGCCCTGCTCCCAGGCGAAACCTGCCAGCCCCGAATGCTGTGTCTTTCCTGAAACCTCTACCATGGCCCCATTCACAGCCCTACTAACCCTGGAGCTGCAGGCTCCTTTAGGCATCCAAAAACTCCGACACGCGTCTTAGCAGCTCTCTAGCCATTTTTGCGATTCAAGCCTCAAAACTGCAAACGTCCGGGCCCTGCTCCCAGGCGAAACCTGCCAGCCCCGAATGCTGTGTCTTTCCTGAAACCTCTACCATGGCCCCATTCACAGCCCTACTAACCCTGGAGCTGCAGGCTCCTTTAGGCATCCAAAAACTCCGACATGCGACGGAGCGGCTCTCTGTCCATCGCCCGCCTCCGGCCGTCAAAACTGCAAACGTCCGGGCCCTGCTCCCAGGCGAAACCTGCCAGCCCCGAATGCTTGTTCTTTCCTGAAACCTCTACCATGGCCCCATTCACAGCCCTACTAACCCTGGAGCTGCAGGCTCCTTTAGGCATCCAAAAACTCCGACATGCGACTTAGCAGCTCTCTGCCATTTTCGAGATTCCAGCCGTCAAAACTGCAAACGTCCGGCCCTGCTCCCAGGCGAAACCTGCCAGCCCCGAATGCTGTGTCTTTCCTGAAACCTCTACCATGGCCCCATTCACAGCCCTACTAACCCTGGAGCTGCACGCTCCTTTAGGCATCCAAAAACTGCGACATGCAACGGAGCGGCTCGCTGTCCGTCGCCCGCCATTGCCCGTCAAAACTGAAAACGTCCGGGCCCTGCTCCAGGCGAAACCTGCCAGCCCCGAATGCTGTGTCTTTCCTGAAACCTCTACCATGGCCCCATTCACAGCCCTACTAACCCTGGAGCTGCAGGCTCCTTTAGGCATCCAAAAACTCCGACGTGCATGGAGCGGCTCGCTGTCCATCGCCGCCATTTGGCCGTCAAAACTGCAAACGTCCGGCCCTGCTCCCAGGCGAAACCTGCCAGCCCCGAATGCTGTGTCTTTCCTGAAACCTCTACCATGGCCCCATTCACAGCCCTACTAACCCTGGAGCTGCAGGCTCCTTTAGGCATCCAAAAACTCCGACACGCGTCTTAGCAGCTCTCTAGCCATTTTCCAGATTCAAGCCTCAAAACTGCAAACGTCCGGGCCCTGCTCCCAGGCGAAACCTGCCAGCCCCGAATGCTGTGTCTTTCCTGAAACCTCTACCATGGCCCCATTCACAGCCCTACTAACCCTGGAGCTGCAGGCTCCTTTAGGCATCCAAAAACTCCGACAGCGCCTTAGCAGCTCTCTAGCCATTTTGAGATTCAGCCTCAAAACTGCAAACGTCCAGGCCCTGCTCCCAGGCGAAACCTGCCAGCCCCGAATGCTGTGTCTTTCCTGAAACCTCTACCATGGCCCCATTCACAGCCCTACTAACCCTGGAGCTGCAGGCTCCTTTAGGCATCCAAAAACTCCGACATGCGACGGAGCGGCTCGCTGTCCGTCGCCCGCCTTTGGCCGTCAAAACTGCAAACGTCCGGGCCCTGCTCCCAGGCGAAACCTGCCAGCCCCGAATGCTGTGTCTTTCCTGAAACCTCTACCATGGCCCCATTCACAGCCCTACTAACCCTGGAGCTGCAGGCTCCTTTAGGCATCCAAAAACTCCGACTGCAATGGAGCGGCTCGCTGTCCATCGGCGCCATTTGGCCGTCAAAACTGCAAACGTCGGGCCCTGCTCCCAGGCGAAACCTGCCAGCCCCGAATGCTGTGTCTTTCCGAAACCTCTACCATGGCCCCATTCACAGCCCTACTAACCCTGGAGCTGCAGGCTCCTTTAGGCATCCAAAAACTCCGACATGCCTCTTAGCAGCTCTCTAGCCATTTTTGCGATTCAAGCCTCAAAACTGCAAACGTCCGGGCCCTGCTCCCAGGCGAAACCTGCCAGCCCCGAATGCTGTGTCTTTCCTGAAACCTCTACCATGGCCCCATTCACAGCCCTACTAACCCTGCAGCTGCAGGCTCCTTTAGGCATCCAAAAACTGCCGACGTGCGACGGAGCTCCTCTAGCCATTTCCACATTCAAGCCGTCAAAACTGCAAACGTCTGGGCCCTGCTCCCAGGCGAAACCTGCCAGCCCCGAATGCTGTGTCTTTCCTGAAACCTCTACCATGGCCCCATTCACAGCCCTACTAACCCTGGAGCTGCAGGCTCCTTTAGGCATCCAAAAACTCCGACATGCATCTTAGCAGCTCTCTAGCCATTTTCCAGATTCAAGCTCAAAACTGCAAACGTCCGGGCCCTGCTCCCAGGCGAAACCTGCCAGCCCCGAATGCTGTGTCTTTCCTGAAACCTCTACCATGGCCCCATTCACAGCCCTACTAACCCTGGAGCCTGCAGCTCCTTTAGGCATCCAAAAACTCCGACATGCGACGGAGCA
>NW_026561913.1:0-67051 GCF_028858705.1 Grus americana
TGCCACCAGGAGCATCTCCTGACACTTGTCTCACCCCTGCCTCAGCATCCAGGGCCACCTTGGCCCCAAGTGTCACTGAATGGACAGGCAGCCTTTGTGCCGGATACCGGTGCAAGGCTGGGAAGTGGCAGTAACTGCTGCCCCTAGTCCTGCCCCAAATTCAGCCTCATGGCTATTCCCTGTTTCTCGCAGGTCCTTTGCAATCTACAGCACGTGGGCAAGCAGCCTGAAGCACAACGCCCGATGCACAAAGCCTGGCTGTCTTCCTGCCGCCACTGGAGTCCCTTCCTGCGAGTGAGCTGCTCGCCCTCTTCTTTCTCTGCTCTGGATCTGCCACGAACTGAAGGGCCACTGGAGCTGGGGGGTCGACAGCCCTGATTGACCATTCCGGAGGTAAGGAGAGAAAGTGACCGTCCGAGGGTTTCATGGGGATGGCGTAGCAGAGCTAAAGATACAAACAGGTTTCCTCTGATTTCCAATATAACCTACAAGTAATCCACAGAACATAAGATCATCCTTTCAGCTCTGGCTAATAAGAAAGCCTTGTCACCTCTTGATCATCTGCTGCCATTTTTTCCCCCTTTTCTCCTGGCAAAACTTGTCAAATTCACTTTCCTCTAAACTGTTCGTAGTTTTGGTCAATCTGCTTGCTCTGAGGAATCTATTTCATGGACAAACTCTAACCAGTTCTGCTCAGCATGAAACTCGGGAGTCAAGAGCGCAGCCTGGAAACTGGTGACAACCCACTGACTTCAGTGTTAGAAAACTATTTTCTTGGACTTCACGCTTTTCCTATGCAACAGTGTGGTGGGTGGACCCTGGCTGGGGGCCAGGTGCCCACCAGAGCCGCTCTATCATGTCCCTTGTTCACCAGACAGGGGAGAGAAAAAGTATAACAAAAAGCTTCTGGGTCGAGATAAGGACAGGGAGAGATCACTCACTAATTATCGTCACGAGCAAAACAGACTGAACTTAGAGAGGAAAGTCATCTAACTTCTTACTAAGCGAAACAGAGGAGAGGAATGAGAGATAAAGTCAAATCTGAAAACACCTGCCCCCACCCCTCCCATCTTCCCGGGCTCAACTTCACTCCCGGCTTCAACCTCCACCCCCCCTCAGCGGCACAGGGGGACGGGGAATGGGGGTTATGGTCAGTTCATCACACGTTGTTTCTGCCGCTTCTTCCTCCTCAGGGGGAGGACTCCTCTCATCGTTCCCCTGCTCCAGCATGGAGGAGTCCCTCTCACGGGAGACAGTCCTTCACCAACTGCTCCAATGTGAGTCTCTCCCACGGGGTGCAGACCTTCAGGAGCAGACTGCTCCAGCGTGGGTCCCCCACGGGGTCACAAGTCCTGCCAGCAAACCTGCTCTGGCGTGGGCTCCTCTCTCCACGGGTCCACAGGTCCTGCCAGGAGCTTGCTCCAGTGTGGGCTTCCCACGGGGCCACAGCCTCCTTCAGGTGCCTCCCCCTGCTCCAGCATGAGGTCCTCCACGGGCTGCAGGTGGACTCTCTACACCCCCTCATCCTTCCTCCATGGGCTGCAGGGGGACAGCCTGCTTCACCATGGTGCCTGCAGAGTTTCTACATCTTCTCACTCCTCTTTCCGGCTGCAAAAGCTCCCTCTCTAACTGTTTTTTTTCCTTTTTAAATATGTTATCACGGAGGTGCTGATGGGCTTGGCCTTGGCCAGTGGTGGGTCCGTCTTGGAGCCGGTTGGCATTGGCTCTATCAGACACAGGGGAAGCTTCCGGCAGCTTCTCACAGAAGCCACCCCTGTAGACCGCCCCCCCGCCCCCCCCCCCCCACCTACCAAAACCTTCCCATGCAAACCCAACACAAGGGTGCTGGAAGAACTGTGCCCGGCACACTTTGCCCACCTTCCTCTTCACTCTCCCCCTGGATCTTAATGCAGAAGGAGCTTTTGGAAACCAAAATTATCCTGCTCTTCCCAGGGTACGTTCCCAAAGTGTCTTCCTGAAGATAATCCGTCCGCTAGCAGAGCCCTGGCATGGATGTTGCTATTCTGGTCCCTGCAGTAACAGGAACTGTTTGGCATGACTTGTCAGGACCTGCTTCATCCCTGACATGAGATCACAGTCTCATTTTTTATTGATAAATAAATACATTTCTTCCAGGGCTGGAGCCATGATGGAAGCATAACTGAAGGCTTCCTGAGTCTGCTGGCAGCCCGAGACCTCCTTGGTGCTGGGCAGGGGGAGAAGGTGCTGCAGGAGAGGATGGAATGTGTTGTCAGGCCAGACCTCCAGACCTGTCTGGAGGTGTTTGAGATCTTGGGCTCTTCCTCCAGCGCTGGTCTACTTGGGACAGGAACGGGCAGCAGTGCCGCACTGCCAGGCACTGGGACTGTGGTCCCTGTGTGTCCCTTTGCAGTGCCCAGTGCCTGATCAAGGGGAGAGAAAGGCCATTAGATAAGACTTGAAAGTGTGGGGGATTTTTTTTGATATGAAGGCACCACTAAGGAAAGCTATATCTTTTTTTTTCTCCAAAGCAAAAAAAGGAGAGACTAAATGGGAGCACATCAACACATGCAAACCACAGCCTAGGGCACTGTGCACAAACATCAGCAGGCGTGCCAGGCAAGATGTAAATGAAATGTGGGCCCTGGTTTGCACAGAAAAACCCACAAGGGCAGAAAAGGGGGAGGGGGGGGAGAAAAAGAGATACTGGGAAAAGAAAGTGCTACAGCAAAGTCAGGAGACCAGAAGGAAAAAACCAGGAACCAGTACAATAACGGGGAAAAAACCCCCAAAGCAACAAAAACCCCAACAGACTAAGAGAAAGCAAGAGGAAGAGAAGCCATTGCAAAGGATTATTGTTCTCGCCTGTTTTTTTCTTTCTCCATTACCTGAACCTGTCCCCAGGTGACTACAGGATTTCATTAAGTCACTGTGTGACCCCTAGAAGAGTTTTATGGCCCAGGACAGACCCCAGTGGCCATGATGACCCAAAGTCACTGGCCCACTCGCCAACAGATCTGCCAAAGCCCTGCCAGCACAGGGGACCCTGTGTCCACTGCTCTGAGCCCTCCAGGCTGCAGAGCAAGAGCCATCAGGGCTTCAGATGTTGCAGGGTCCTGGATGGGGTTTCCATTCCTCCCCTGGAAGGTGCTGCCCCTTCAGAGCAGAACAGGGTACAGGAGCATCCCTTAAAGCCGAGTTAAACTGCTGTCAGGAGCCCCTGGCTGATTTTGCAATGCAGGGGGCACTCGCACATCCCCTTCCATGGGCCGAGTGGAGCCCGGACACAGTTACCAAAGTACCAAAGAAGAGAGAGGGAAAGCATTTTCACTGTTACTTTCATTTGTGTATTTATTTATTTTTTACTTGTCCAACCTTGAAAAGAACGAACGAGACAGCTAGAAGGGGCCTTAATGCTGAAGGCCAGCACTCCTTCCTGGCAGGCCTGTGGTGGTCTGCCTCTCCAGAGGAGCGGCTGTCTCTTACGTCTTTGCTTGACACACTGCTGTTCTTCGTGTGCCGCTGTGGAGCGTCTGGCTTCCTCTGCAGCCTCCCGTCGGGCAGCCTTCTCGTCTCCAGGCCGAAGAGACCCCGTCTCCAGGCCCCAGGGACCTTGGTGGCCCGCTGAGGGACTTCTCCTGGCGCAGCGGCTGAAGCTGTGACGCCATGTTGTCTTGTCCCCTTTTCTCGGGGCTCAGTGCAGAAGAGATGACACCCCTTCAGAAGGGGTGAGGGGTAGGGCAGAGGACGGGGGACGGGAAGGAAGCCTGCAGGCCGGCCAGGCGCGGAGGGTCAGCCTCCCGGCTAGCGCCGAGCGCGGAGGCAGGGCCGGCGGTAGGGCGCTGGCCGGATGACCCTACGGCACTGCGTCGATGGTGGTGTGGAGGGGAGCCCTGGCACGATGTTGTGGTGCCAGGGGAGCCATCCTGGAGGTGGATCCACCTCCATCGGCTCCTCCTCGTCTTCAGGTGGATCCACCTCCATTGGCTCTGCACCATCAGCTACGTGGAAGAGGACCGCGTAGCTGATGGTGCCTCCCTTCTCACGCAGCCTCTTCCTCCGCGCCTCCTGCAGCTGCTTCTGTGGGCGCCCACACAGAGGTGAGCGCCCGCTCGCTTTGCCTCTTTGACTCTTCATCCTTCCAAACAGTGTGGAGTCTGAGGACTCGAAAGCTCAGCGAATGTGGGACAAGTGCTGGGGGGCCAGTATTTATAGGGTCCGGAACAGAATGTGGTGAGGTAGCTTGTGACATCAGGAGGTCACTGTGATGGCTATGCAAATCTGCTGCCATTTTTCACTTTCCTCTAAACTGTTTGTGGTTTTGGTCAATCTGCTTGCTCTGAGGAATCTATTTCATGGACAAACTCTAACCAGTTCTGCTCAGCATGAAACTCGGGAGTCAAGAGCGCAGCCTGGAAACTGGTGACAACCCACTGACTTCAGTGCTAGAAAACTATTTTCTTGGACTTCCCGCTTTTCATATGCAGCAGTAAAGGAAGAAAGTATAAATTCCTGAGCTGGCCGTAGCATTGTTGTTGCTCAAGCATGTATTGCACATGGTAATGCACCTTTCTTGGATTTTGGTTGTTCAGATGAGGCGCCTCCAGCCTTTCTCTTTCTCCTTGGCACAGCTGAATTTCTCCTGTCAAAAGGAACAGGGCTGTATTGAGGGAGGAGGTTGAATTTCTTCTCAGATTTTTCTTCCAACTGTGCTAAGCTAAAGGGCAGGCAAAACCAATCAAATTAAATGTAACTCCATTTCTGTAGAAAAAAATATCTTGTTTAGGAGAATGTGTGCATATATACATTCCTGTCTACATAATGTAGAGAGAGCGGGAAAGAGAGAAGCGCGCACACACGGTAAACATCATACTGTTAACCCAAGTTTGGGAGGAGAATGTACACTCCAGCTTCTGCATTTGTAACTCAGTACAAATTGATTAGTTGCGTATATGAAAATTAGAAAAAATACAGACATGGGTTTCACGCTGGGGACATTTAGCTCTGTTTGCTGCACAGATTGGTACAGGAGCTGTGTCTGCTGTGTGAGGGGAAGGAAAACAAGACCATAAAGAAACCAACCAATAACATGGTTTGTAAAACCTCACGTGAAAGTCCTAACATTGGAATGGAAACAATAACAATTCAAAGCAGAGGAATCCGAGTGTCCCAGAACAGTAGCTTGTTTCCCACTTCTCTTACCCAGCAGAGAGATGCCTCAGCCCCAGTGCGTGAGGATTTACAAGCGGTGACTCAGACTGCAGCGTGGGGCTCTGCAGGGCTACAGCCCCCTCTCCCTCCGGTGCTGCTTTGCCAGCACCCGTTTCTCCTGACTTTTGTGGTACCCACCCCACGGATAGATTTTCACTGGGCTTTTTGTCCTGCCGGCTCCATCTGTTTCTCAGCCCCAGCTCTGTCTGCTTGGGAAGGGCGACGTGAGGCTGTGCCCCCTTTCCCACTGCTGGCACTCTTCCTCCAGGTGCCACCGCTCTGCCAGGACCGGTCATCTCCGGTGACACATGCCACCCTGTTTGTGCTGTAGCCAGGACTGCCTCTGGTCTGCTCCCGTTTACAGCAGTATCGCTTCGGAGTAAGACCGTCCATGCCAGTGCTGTGCTTTGGGGGAGCTGCATTCAAGCCCTGACAAGGAAGAAGAAAAATCAGAGGTGGCATTCCAGATTTTTCAGTTTCAATGGGAAAAGACTCCCAAGGCAGGTTCCCTCCAATCCGTGGGCCAGTCGCGATGCACCAGGTGTTTTGGAGAGGCTAGCACTGTTCTGGTGTCAGATTATGTTCTTCTGTCCTGACACCCACCAAGGCTTTGTTTTAAGATATTTAGGAACTGGATGACGTTTCTGTGAACCCTGCAACCACCTGCAGGCTTTGAAACCTGCCAGTTGCATGGTCTTGGGGTGCAAGTCGGAGGGGTTGTTCAGTTTGCACGCTGCCGTGCCCGCTCCAGCAGTGGCACGGCTGATGGTGTGCCCCAGCTGAGGATGCCTCTGCAGATACGCCTCATTTTGCAGAGCCAAGAATAGGAACCCTGACAAGCATCAGCATTTCCAAACCTGAATCTAGATAAAGTTAGTGCCAGGTGAGAGGTGGGTGACAGGGTCTCAGCTTGGGCTGAGCCCATGCAGAGGAGCTGCTGCAAGGCAAGAGTCCCTTTTCCTCGATGACAAGTGGCTTGAAGGGTTTGCGTTCTGCGCTCCACAATAACTTGTAGTAAGCAGGGTGCAATCTGCTAAACCTTATTGTGATTGGTTGTTTTTCCTGGTGGAAAAAGGGTTTACAATGGGTAGAGATCATTATGAAAGGAGGACCACAGCCTTTCACACGTGCTGGTGCTCCAGGTACATGCAAAGAGAGGTCTGTGTGGATACCAGAGCTCCTGCGAAGGAGCTCAAACACCCAACCAGCATGTTTCCAGCCAGCTGAGACCTCTGGCCACCGGTGGCCTGGGAGAGGGAAGGAGGGAGGGAGGGAGAAGTGATTTTTCTTACCAGCTGGGGAAAAAAGGCAGCGAAGCCTATGGATGGAGACGGACTGCAGGGTCAGATGCCAAAGCAGCCTTCCTAGGGCTGCTGGTCAGAGCCCTGACAAGCCCCGGTACCCTGGGAGGCAGCAGCCAGCCCTGCAGCCTGCTAGCGAAACACTTCAGCTCCAACACGGCTCCTCCTTCTGTGCTTTTCAACAGCCCTGCAGCCCCCCAGCCCCAGCCCGCTGCGCTGGTGGGCCGGGGAGCTGGAGGCATTTTCCCAGCGCTCTGATCTAACAGCACCAGTGGGACTGTTTCCAGCACGCTGCCACTGGAGGGCGTGTCGGCCTCCCTCCCTATCTCCCACCACCCCGGCCTGATAAAGGAGGGGCTGGTGGCAGCCGGGGGAAGCGCCCAGAGCAGGGGATGGAGCTGGGGACTGGCCAAACACAAAGGTGGCAGGGCTGGGGTGCTTCTCCCGTGAGCCCCTCCCTGTCAATGAGGATGTTGATACCTGTGACTATGGAAATCTTAAGATCAATTCAAGCAATTAGAGCCATTGCTCAATCGCTGTAACCAAACAAAAGGGAAACCATTGTCACTTAGGAAACAATTAGTTGTAAGCTAAGGAGCTCTGGAACAATCTCATTTTAAAGAGCTGGGCCTTGGAAGAACAGATGTGCAAAAAAAGAGAAGAGAGTTACAAGGTGATCCCAAAACGGGCCTTGAGGGATAAGGTATATGTGATACCAGGAGTGAGTCTGAAGACCCCCCGGGGGTGTCAACAAACATGGGGGAAAGACCTTAGCATATGCTAACGAGTTCCCAAGGAAGATCCCTGCCTGTGATAAGCACTACTGGGAAAGATACTGAATATGTCTATGAACATAGTAGAAACACTTGCTAGTTTTGTCTTTTGGGTGTGCACCTTAGGTGGAGTTATCCCCCGTGCACCCAGCGCTGCAATAAAGAATGCCTGCTTTCTAAAGCTTCCAAATAAGCCTTAGAGAGTGAACTATTTTGCCGCTTTCTGGTAACAGATTTTGGCACCGCAGATGGGACACTGCTCTGGAACATGGGCGGATCCAAGGGATCGCAGGACCTCCAGCCGTCACCGAGGGATTCTCGGGGAGAACCTGCGATTCCCGGACCAAAGAATTCTGAGCAAGGACCATCAACAAGGCAAAGGCATTCTTTCAGTATTATTTTCTGTTGCCTGTCCGTGGGTCGTAGCGAAAGCTGCGCAGGGTTGGGCCGTATCGCTGGGGCAAAGGGAAAGTACCCTTTGATTGAAACTGAAGGGTGAGTCTCCTTCCCGAAAGGGAAGCTCAGAAGTTTGTCTGTTGAACGTTGAATACGGCCGTGATCGTAATGGCGTGGTTTTGTGTTTGTTGCTGTAGTGTTTGTAAGTGTGTAGTATTGTTGTAAAAAGCTGGGGTGAAATTGTTTTAGTGCCCTGTTTTTAAACTGGGAACTGGAACTTCTAAAAGGGAATTGATGGGAAAGAAATGTCCTCTTGGGTGCATTTTATTAAATTGGAAGCAAATAGCAGGACCCCCAGGAGGAGTGGCAAAGAGAGAGGATCTAATCAACTATTGTAATCAGTGGTGGCCATTGTAGGGACTGAAGGAGGGAGAAAAGTGGCTGGTTAATGGGACTTTTAGGATACTCTGTTCCAGTTGTTGTTATTCTTAAGAGGGGAAGGAAAATGGGATGAAGTTCCCCATGTTGATTTATTCTCTGCTTTACGAGATCATCCTGAATGGAGCAGGGAATGTAAATGAATAGGGAGAGATCCTTTGGTTCTGACCTGGGCAAAAGATAATCAGAAACTCTGTAAGCGTTGTTGTTCGGCGTGTAGTATGAGTCAATGGTGCGTCCAATACGGAGGAGCGGACGAGGAGGATGTTTCTGATGAAGGGGACTCTTTTGGTGGAAATGAGAAATTCAGTGCTATTGCAGGGAGAACGAGGGGAGGATGGGGAGGTCGAGTTGTGCAAGCTCTCAAGCCGTGCACCCAGCGCTGCAATAAAGAGTGCCTGCTTTCCAAACCTTCCGAATAAGTCTTAGAGAGTGAATTCTCCTGCCGCTTTCCGGTAACAGGATGGTGACAATCAGTTGGGCTGTATTAGGCAGGGCCGCTGTCAGGGGACTAGTGCCTGCCTTGAAGCGCCACTAATCGATGGTTAGCCGCCACTTCCCGTTTGGTTTGCAAACTGGCCGCACTGGGGAGTTATGAGGGGAGTGAGTTTGAATACTTACCCCCTGTTCCTGCAGCTCTTTTATCAGCAGAGCGATTCCCTCCCTCTCTCTCCCCGTGGTAAGGGACAGCCTTTCACACTCACGAGTTTAATCGGGGGAAGCGTAGGGGCAGTCTGTAAAAAGCCTTATCAGGGTTGACGGAACCCCAAACTTCCACTGCCTCCCTGCCGAGTCCGTCCAGGACTTCCCCTTCACTAAATCCGATCCCAGAGTATTGGTGGGGAGCACTGCCAACACCATAGTGGTCTCGGTGGGGGTGGTGTCTGCCAGCAACCAGCACTTTACTCGGGCTGTAGGTTGGGGTTTGCCATATCCAAATACATCGGTAACCCATATCTGTTATGAATCAGGGACGATCCCACTCCGGCCTGCGGTATCGGCATTTAAAGCAGAGATTTGGGCCCCTGTGCCTAGCAGAAAAGTGAGCGGAGTCTTCAAAGAGCCAAGGAGAAAGGCACAGAGCGGTTCTGGAGGAACAGCTTTTAATTGACAAAACACAAAAGGAAAGGTCCCATCAAAGCTACTCTAACCCCCCTCCCTCCCCCCCCCCCCCCCTCCTTCCCCCCCCCTCACTCCCCCCCCTCCCTCCCACCCCCCAAATACACCACCCCTCCTCCCCCATCCCCCACTCCCCCCACCTCCACCTCATCCCTGCTCGGGCTCTACTTCCCCCCCTGCCACCCGCGTGCTGCCTGCCAGAGCCCTGCGCTTGCTGTCTGGCTTTGGCAAGGCGCTCTGCCCCCGCTTCTTCCCCCGCTTCTCGCAGGCGGCAGCCGGGGACGGTGGCAGGGCCATCCCCGCAGCCCCCCACGGCTCCTGGGGCTGCATCCCGATGGTGTAGAACTCTCCCAGGATGAGCATGGCGTCGGTGGTCTCAGGGATGCTGTAGTCGGGGGTGAGCAGCTCCTTGGGCAGGGTGAGCAGCTCCTTGGGCAGGGAGAGCGAGGCAAAGTCACACTGGGGGGTGTTTGTGCCGGTGCCACCAAGCTCCCCAGGCACAGGGCTGCTGCCCAAACCATCCTGACTGACCCCCCCCTGCATCCAGGGAGACACCAAAGAGCCTTCGGGCCTCTTTGAGAAGCTCCTCCTCAGAGACTGCAAAGTCTCCATCCGGGTCCCCAGGGGCTTGGTTGTGGGGGCCAGCAGAGGGGCTGGGGAGGGGGGGCGGTCACGGCCCAGGGGGGATGTTGGTTCACCTGGCTTCTAGGAGGTGAACCGGGAGAGATGGCCCCAAGCATTGGGGAAATTCTCTGGGACTTGGATTTCCTGGGCACGCATGAGCCAGGCGAGAGCAGGGACGCTTGCCTGGGCTTGCTGAAGCCCTGTGCCAAAAGTGCCCTGGGGACAGGGCTGATGGGGATGCTGGGCGTGCGCGGGGGCCGGGGATGGCGAAGGCACCGGGGTGGCAGAGCAGCCGGGGTGCCGTACCTGGTGGTGGTAGTGCCTGGGGGCCCTGGGGTGCCACGTGCAGTGAGGGTGCCCAGGCTGCGGGGAAGGGCTGCTGCTGGCGGGGCAGTGGGCACAGGTTGGCTGAGCCTGGAAGAGAGACAGGAGCGATGGCCGGCGGTCACCTCCGCTCTTGCCCCCAAGAGCGTCCCCGGGCTGCAGGGGTCGGGGTGGGTGCCTACCTTGGGGGTAGAAGGTTTGGGGAAGGAGAAAAATCTGCGGGAGCCGGGGTGCCGGGGGGTCCCGGGGGCTGCGCGGTGGGAGCTGCAGTGGTGGCGGCGCCGTGCTGCGTTCTGGCTGTTGGCTGCTAAGGACTCTCTGGCGTCTCCCAGGAAGGAATGTGGGGTCTCCGCGTGTTCCGCCCCGCCCCAACAGCGTACAGCCCAACAGCTACTCTGGACGAGTAGCCCTTGTCCTAATGGCAGATTTCGGCTTCCCAGACATCAGCTTGTTGTCCAAACAGCGGATTCGTTACGCCGTGTACACTAAGCCACTTCTCACACACGTAGGAGACATATTGCTTTTTATTCAGGCCTGGGTGCTGGGTGGATTTCCACAAATCAAGCACACCTGATGCCCGTTCCCTGTCATATTTATACACAAACCTTCCAAATTAGGAGACTCCCAATTACAACGATTGGTTCAGATTTCTTCTGCTAGGATGCAAACTAGAAGGCATGCTCGGTTCTTTTCTCAGCCTTTATCTTTGGGTAGGTGGTATAATTTGGGTAGGGGGCTCGTGGGTCGGTGGTTGCGGAGACCCTGGCCCAAATTACCTTTCCCCTCGTTTCTCAATACTTCTGGCACTCCCAAATGGTTCTTCAGGGTCCGTTGATCAGACTAACGATGTATGGGTTGTGCTTCTACCTCTTGACAAGCACGTCTTCCTTGACACCTTGTCTGGGTAAATAGGAACTGACAGAATGGTAGCACTGGACAATGGCCATCCTCAGGAGTCCCTAGCCGCTATTTACAAAACTCTCTGTGACATCCTGAACTGTGAAAAACTATCTGGAACATTCTTAACGGTGGAACTATGAAAAACAATTTGTAACTTTTTAGCTGCAGATTCAGGATTAACTTTCAACCTCAGTGAAGGATATCCTGGTCCGACTCAAAGCACGTGATGAAACTGTGAAAAACTCAAGGTGTGGAAGGATTATTTACTGTATTAAATTGTCTTACAAGCAGCGTGCTCTGCTGCCAGCACAGGCGCAAGGGTTGCTTTCCATTTGTGTGCTGGCACCTCTTTCATTCTGGATTGCTGTGCGTTGCTGGGGATGGGGCTGCTGTGCTTGTAGAAGACATGAGGAATAAACAGATTGTTGCCTGGGGCTGTTTTGGGGAGTAAAGCTGAAGGGACTGTGCTAGCTAGAAAGACATAACCTTCCTTGGGAGCAGGAGCCTGCATGTTCTTCGCAGTCATTCACGCTGGTGGTTTTAACCCAGCAGGACTCTTAGATGTTGCTATAACGCAAACGCTGCTGCTTTCTGATAGTGCCAGAGTACCAGAAGCACCTTTCTCCTGCCTGAAAAACGCCAGGCCAGTCCCAAGCTGCAGAGGCAGCAGAGTTCAGCCAACGTCAGGCAGGAGCCTTGAGCTCAGAGCGTCCTGATGCTGACACACACACAACCAAAGCCCCCTGCAATAAGCAGTAAATGAGAGAAGGGGACGGCACAGATTCAAATTAATAAGATGCAGTGTAGCTTATAAGGCATTTCTGGGGCTTGAGAAGCCAACTGTGAAGGGCTCTGGCCCAAAGTTGGGAGTGCAGGGCTGGAAAGCACCATTTGGACGAGAGGCACAAATCCACTGGCAGTTCCGAATAGCCAAAAAAGGACTATTTTGGACTATCTGCCCAGTTCACAGGCCACCTAGTCTGCAAACACATCCCAGCCCTCTCTACAAGATCAAGGTACGTAAGGCATGATACAAATGTAAATCTCACTTTGAAAGCCACAGTGAGTGGCCCCGCTTTGTGACGTGCTGCCTTAACGCTCAGAAGCCAAGGTGTAATCACGTTGTTTTGGATGCAAAGGTTAGAAAGACCGTCTTCTCCAGCTGAAGTTTCCTCTAGTGGAAAGATGCATGCAGGAACAGCGCTGGGATGGGCAGTTGTAGCTCTTGGATGGAGATGATGCATTCTAGGGCTGGAGCAGCGTGGATCCGATCTGTTCCTAGCAGTGCCAAAATTGCTCTGGGTTCTTGCTGTTCCCTGTCTGGCCAGGGCTGGGAGAGGCTGAGAACTGCGTCTGTAAGCAGTGCTCTGCACAAAGCACTGCGGGTTT
Source organism: Grus americana (assembly GCF_028858705.1). NCBI lineage: Eukaryota > Metazoa > Chordata > Aves > Gruiformes > Gruidae > Grus > Grus americana. The sequence continues at coordinate 12,455 of NW_026561913.1, forward strand.
GGGATGGATTGATAGCTGCTGTGATTTTAGATGTCATGTGGCTTCACACATAGTCGGTAAAGCTCCTCTCCATTTTCCCAGTAACCAAACGTGAATCACATCACAACAGGGCTCCATTGCCATCCACCCTGAGAAAGCAGCAATGGATTCTTCTGCTAGGTTGGTAGAAGGATGGTAACAGCATCTTCATAGCACTCATCCTCCTTGCCCTCTGCCCCACTTGATCCATCACAGGTCAAATTCAGCGCTGCCACCATGAAACACGTGGCCTGCTCCTGTTGGGGAGAAGGGTCCAAGGATGATGCTGTGAACAATTCACATCCTTGGTAGGTGAGGCGTGAAATGGGTCCCTGAACAGATGATGTAGCTTTAGCACTGGGAAAGCATCACAACACATCCGTGCAATGGCTCGCTCAGGTGGGGCCAAGAGCACGGAAGGAGGTTTCCTCTCTGCAGGCTGCGCTGCGGGAAGCCCTGCGAGGAGCCGGGTACAGGATCGCCCTGGCTCCATCCCCCCGCAGTGGTTTTACAGGCCCCGGCAGGACTCGTATTGAGTGGAAGCACGTGAATTGAGGGGAGGGGGCAGAGAGAGAGTAACTCCCTGCGAGTGGCCAAATGTCATAAACACACTCACTAACCACTTTTCAGAATACACACGTAATCATAGGTAGTATTTATATTTTTACCACCCCAGTGGGACTTTGGCATCTAAATCGGATTTTCCCACCCTGACCCAAATAAACGTTCAGGAGTGGAAAGAACAGATTGCCTTTGTCGGAAACAACCATGTGCTCATTCCAGGGGGATGGCAGCTGAGCGATCCTCATTTCTCTGGACCACTTAGACCTTGCAAAGCTCCCCCCTCTTCTCCCTGAGCTCTGTAGAACCCACTCACATTGGGCCTGATCCAAGCTCCACCAAAGTTGGTGGAAAGTCTCCATCTGGCTCACACAGATTTGTACCAATCCCTCGGCCATTAAAATGGAGCCAAAAAGGTTGGGTGGGTAGGGTCCAAACATTTCCATCCCTCCTCAGAAAAATCTTTACCCACATTTCAGACCTGATCCCTGAAATGTGCCTCCATTAGGAATGGACACGGGGGAGCGATCCCCAGGAAAGGGCCGCCCTCCCCTACCCCCAGTAGGGTACCTTTAAGGCCACAGGCTCCCCAACTGCCAGGATAGCCCTTGATGGCTATTTGCATAGCCATCACAGTGGCCTCCTGATGTCACAAGCTACCTCACCACATTCTGTTCCGGACCCTATAAATACTGGCCCCCCAGCACTTGTCCCACATTCGCTGAGCTTTCGAGTCCTCAGACTCCACACTGTTTGGAAGGATGAAGAGTCAAAGAGGCAAAGCGAGCGGGCGCTCACCTCTGTGTGGGCGCCCACAGAAGCAGCTGCAGGAGGCGCGGAGGAAGAGGCTGCGTCAGAGGGGAGGCACCATCAGCTACGCGGTCCTCTTCCACGTAGCTGATGGTGCAGAGCCAATGGAGGTGGATCCACCTGAAGACGAGGAGGAGCCGATGGAGGTGGATCCACCTCCAGGATGGCTCCCCTGGCACCACAACATCGTGCCAGGGCTCCCCTCCACACCACCATCGACGCGGTGCTGTAGGGTCATCCGGCCAGCGCCCTACCACCGGCCCTGCCTCCGCGCTCGGCGCTAGCCGGGAGGCTGACCCTCCGCGCCTGGCCGGCCTGCAGGCTTCCTTCCCGTCCCCCGTCCTCTGCCCTACCCCTCACCCCTTCTGAAGGGGTGTCATCTCTTCTGCACTGAGCCCCGAGAAAAGGGGACAAGACAACATGGCGTCACAGCTTCAGCCGCTGCGCCAGGAGAAGTCCCTCAGCGGGCCACCGAGGTCCCTGGGGCCTGGAGACGGGGTCTCTTCGGCCTGGAGACGAGAAGGCTGCCCGACAGGAGGCTGCAGAGGAAGCCAGACGCTCCACAGCGGCACACGAAGAACAGCAGTGTGTCAAGCAAAGACGTAAGAGACAGCCGCTCTTCTGGAGAGGCAGACCACCACAGGCCTGCCAGGAAGGAGTGCTGGCCTTCAGCATTAAGGCCCCTTCTAGCTGTCTCGTTCGTTCTTTTCAAGGTTGGACAAGTAAAAAATAAATAAATACACAAATGAAAGTAACAGTGAAAATGCTTTCCCTCTCTCTTCTTTGGTACTTTGGTAACTGTGTCCGGGCTCCACTCGGCCCATGGAAGGGGACGTGCGAGTGCCCCCTGCATTGCAAAATCAGCCAGGGGCTCCTGACAGCAGTTTAACTCGGCTTTAAGGGATGCTCCTGTACCCTGTTCTGCTCTGAAGGGGCAGCACCTTCCAGGGGAGGAATGGAAACCCCATCCAGGAAACAAAAAAAACAGGCGAGAACAATAATCCTTTGCAATGGCTTCTCTTCCTCTTGCTTTCTCTTAGTCTGTTGGGGTTTTTGTTGCTTTGGGGGTTTTTTTCCCTGTTATTGTACTGGTTCCTGGTTTTTTCCTTCTGGTCTCCTGACTTTGCTGTAGCACTTTCTTTTCCCAGTATCTCTTTTTCTCCCCCCCTCCCCCTTTTCTGCCCTTGTGGGTTTTTCTGTGCAAACCAGGGCCCACATTTCATTTACATCTTGCCTGGCACGCCTGCTGATGTTTGTGCACAGTGCCCTAGGCTGTGGTTTGCATGTGTTGATGTGCTCCCATTTAGTCTCTCCTTTTTTTGCTTTGGAGAAAAAAAAAGATATAGCTTTCCTTAGTGGTGCCTTCATATCAAAAAAAATCCCCCACACTTTCAAGTCTTATCTAATGGCCTTTCTCTCCCCTTGATCAGGCACTGGGCACTGCAAAGGGACACACAGGGACCACAGTCCCAGTGCCTGGCAGCGTGGCACTGCTGCCCGTTCCTGTCCCAAGTAGACCAGCGCTGGAGGAAGAGCCCAAGATCTCAAACACCTCCAGACAGGTCTGGAGGTCTGGCCTGACAACACATTCCATCCTCTCCTGCAGCACCTTCTCCCCCTGCCCAGCACCAAGGAGGTCTCGGGCTGCCGGCAGACTCAGGAAGCCTTCAGTTATGCTTCCATCATGGCTCCAGCCCTGGAAGAAATGTATTTATTTATCAATAAAAAATGAGACTGTGATCTCATGTCAGGGATGAAGCAGGTCCTGACAAGTCATGCCAAACAGTTCCTGTTACTGCAGGGACCAGAATAGCAACATCCATGCCAGGGCTCTGCTAGCGGACGGATTATCTTCAGGAAGACACTTTGGGAACGTACCCTGGGAAGAGCAGGATAATTTTGGTTTCAAAAAGCTCCTTCTGCATTAAGATCCAGGGGGAGAGTGAAGAGGAAGGTGGGCAAAGTGTGCCGGGCACAGTTCTTCCAGCACCCTTGTGTTGGGTTTGCATGGGAAGGTTTTGGTAGGTGGGGGGGGGGGGCGGGGGGGCGGTCTACAGGGGTGGCTTCTGTGAGAAGCTGCCGGAAGCTTCCCCTGTGTCTGACAGAGCCAATGCCAACCGGCTCCAAGACGGACCCACCACTGGCCAAGGCCAAGCCCATCAGCACCTCCGTGATAACATATTTAAAAAGGAAAAAAACAGTTAGAGAGGGAGCTTTTGCAGCCGGAAAGAGGAGTGAGAAGATGTAGAAACTCTGCAGACACCATGGTGAAGCAGGCTGTCCCCCTGCAGCCCATGGAGGAAGGATGAGGGGGTGTAGAGAGTCCACCTGCAGCCCGTGGAGGACCTCATGCTGGAGCAGGGGGAGGCACCTGAAGGAGGCTGTGGCCCCGTGGGAAGCCCACACTGGAGCAAGCTCCTGGCAGGACCTGTGGACCCGTGGAGAGAGGAGCCCACGCCAGAGCAGGTTTTCTGGCAGGACTTGTGACCCCATGGGGGACCCACGCTGGAGCAGTCTGCTCCTGAAGGTCTGCACCTCGTGGGAGAGACTCACATTGGAGAAGTTGGTGAAGGACTGTCTCCCGTGAGAGGGACTCCTCCATGCTGGAGCAGGGGAACGATGAGAGGAGTCCTCCCCCTGAGGAGGAAGAAGCGGCAGAAACAACGTGTGATGAACTGACCGTAACCCCCATTCCCCGTCCCCCTGTGCCGCTGAGGGGGGGCGGAGGTTGAAGCCGGGAGTGAAGTTGAGCCCGGAAAGATGGGAGGGGTGGGGGCAGGTGTTTTCAGATTTGACTTTATTTCTCATTCCTCTACTCTGTTTCGCTTAGTAATAAGTTAGATGACTTTCCTCTCTAAGTTCAGTCTGTTTTGCTCGTGACGATAATTAGTGAGTGATCTCTCCCTGTCCTTATCTCGACCCAGAAGCTTTTTGCTATACTTTTTCTCTCCCCTGTCTGGTGAACAAGGGACATGATAGAGCAGCTCTGGTGGGCACCTGGCCCCCAGCCAGGGTCCACCCACCACACTGTTGCATAGGAAAAGCGTGAAGTCCAAGAAAATAGTTTTCTAGCACTGCAGTCAGTGGGTTGTCACCAGTTTCCAGGCTGCGCTCTTGACTCCCGAGTTTCATGCTGAGCAGAACTGGTTAGAGTTTGTCCATGAAATAGATTCCTCAGAGCAAGCAGATTGACCAAAACCACAAACAGTTTAGAGGAAAGTGAATTTGACAAGTTTTGCCAGGAGAAAAGGGGGAAAAAATGGCAGCAGATGATCAAGAGGTGACAAGGCTTTCTTATTAGCCAGAGCTGAAAGGATGATCTTATGTTCTGTGGATTACTTGTAGGTTATATTGGAAATCAGAGGAAACCTGTTTGTATCTTTAGCTCTGCTACGCCATCCCCATGAAACCCTCGGACGGTCACTTTCTCTCCTTACCTCCGGAATGGTCAATCAGGGCTGTCGACCCCCCAGCTCCAGTGGCCCTTCAGTTCGTGGCAGATCCAGAGCAGAGAAAGAAGAGGGCGAGCAGCTCACTCGCAGGAAGGGACTCCAGTAGCGGCAGGAAGACAGCCAGGCTTTGTGCATCGGGCGTTGTGCTTCAGGCTGCTTGCCCACGTGCTGTAGATTGCAAAGGACCTGCGAGAAACAGGGAATAGCCATGAGGCTGAATTTGGGGCAGGACTAGGGGCAGCAGTTACTGCCACTTCCCAGCCTTGCACCGGTATCCGGCACAAAGGCTGCCTGTCCATTCAGTGACACTTGGGGCCAAGGTGGCCCTGGATGCTGAGGCAGGGGTGAGACAAGTGTCAGGAGATGCTCCTGGTGGCAAAACCTGACGCAGAACTCAGAGCAGTCGTTCCCAAGCTGTCATGCCTTACACCTTGCTGCTGCTGCTGCTGCTGCTCTAGACCTGGGAAAGGCCAAATATGCATCCAACAGCTGGTCTGTCTCACCCCTATCATCAGTCTACCAAAAGTTACCACGGCACCTTCTGCCATGCAAAGTGGTGCTGTGGCCGCATAGCACCTTTGAAACACCTGACACCAGCCAGCCCACAATTCCTGCAGACACCTCCCAACCAAAACCGGGCAGGGGCAGCAGTCTTCCCCCCCGAGTGAGTTCCTTTTGTGGGAGTCACTAGCAAGCTCTTTTGCTGCTCCTTCACAACATACCTTTCTGCAAAGGTTTTTGAGGACCAGACTCCAGGCAGGCACTGCTCTCTAGAAGCACCAAATCTCTCACGGTAATTGTTTCTTCTCCAGGAGGCCACCAGACTTGAGGTCCCCCAAGATTTAGGCCTTCTTTCCCAGCCCAGTGACTGGTTTGAATTAACTTCCTCTATTGTTTTCGTCGGTTTGTTTGGGTTTCTCTAAGGTCCAAGTCTCCCTGCAGTGCTTCTCCCACACTGCCTCCTGCTCTCACTCATTTAGTCGTTCCCACTCTCGTTCCCACTCGCAATCACCACCGTATCCAAGAAGAGGCGAAGGGAAGAGTCGTAACAGTCGTTGCAGGTCAAGGTCAGATGGTTATCACCGTTCAAGGGCAAGGGCACCCCCATACAGAAGACACCGTTCACGCTCAAGGTCTCCAGTCCTTAGAGAACAGTCTTCCGCTAAATGGACTATACCTCAAGGGGAAGAAGAAAGGCAGCATTTTAGCAGATACAGAGAAATTCCACCTGAATTCATTTATGTTCTTAATTCATCTTCATATCATCTCTATCAAAAATTTCTGAACTTGTCCATGCTCTTTAAGTTGGAAAAAAGCACACAGCATCCATTAGCTTCTCTCAGTGTTTAGCTATAATCTCTAACATTTTCAGAGCAGAGCTATGCTGTAAAACAGTAAAACAGTCCAATGAAATGGAAGCTCCAACTGCAAATGTGACATTCATGTAACTCTCAGTTGGGCTAATAGTGGGATGTTCAGATAAGCGTACTGTGCTGACTGGCAGAGCAGATGAGAAACTGCCTTACTGTAACTCAAGTCTTAAAGCGATTAAAAGAAAAAAAAAAACCCATCTCACATCTACACCCCCTCAACTCCCAAATGTCCCCCATACAATTTGTTCTTCCATTTTCCTCGGATGGGCCTGAAGGAGAGGGAAAATAAAAAGTTAATTCAGTCTCAGTAACTGAGATGATTTTCTTTCACTTGAGTGTGCAAAATCATTTGGAAGGCAGTAAAAAAGTCTTCCAAATCTTTCTTCTCATGCCACAGACTTGTTTTGCACGGAACTGCATAAGCAGCGGTGGTTCCCATGGCCGTCTCCTCCTGGAGATAACAGGAATGGAAACCAAAGCTCTCACCCTGCCTGAGCAACAGTGATATGCAAAAGAAGAGCTGTAACACGGTCGGTCCTCAAACTGCCACGTTCCTGCAGCACTGACTTGGGAGATCCTCTCAGCTTTGCATCACCCGGAAGCTACGCTGACGCTGCTACAGAGGGGCGTCCTTCCCAGCACCAAGCAGTTGCCCTTGGGAAAGACATGCTTGCTTCTTCTCTCCCTCTCCAAGCCCCCAAGCTGAATTCCCAGTGCTAGTGTCTTTTGAAAACAAATGGCAACCAAGCAGCCACCTGGAGCAAAACCAGATGGAGGAGGCTTGCTTTGAAGCCGACAGCAGGAGCTTCCCTATCTCGCAGCTCAGTCCACGGGCCACGTGCTCAGTAGGGACGTACCCTCCAGATGACTGGGTTCTCTGTGGGTCACTTGGAGATTTCTCAAATCAACAAGGAACTCTTTTCTTGCCAATTACAAATCTCTCTTACACCAAGGTATGTGTGAGCAGAACAGCAGGGACGGAACGCTTTGTCCTAAGCTTCTGAAATTCTTGCCGCACAGGGTAGAAACTCCTGATGTGGCTCAGGCCAAGCTGGGTTGAGCACTGGAAACCCCCGAGCTTGGGCAGCACCGTGTCTACTAGGAAGCAGGTGAAGTTATGCAGAGGAGAACTCCACAACTATGCTGAGGTGGCTTCTTGGTACCAAGGCACTTGTGTGACTTTTTTACTCCACTGCAATGGAAACACAGCCTCTGATTTTCAAAAAGGAATGAATAAGGGAAACTAATTAGCCTAGAAGAATTTTAAAACACAACGTATAACTTGGCAACACTTGAGTCAGGCTCACAAACTCAGGCTTCGCCTCTCTCATGCTCCAGTACGAAAGAAAACAATTAGTAAAAGAGTTGGAATGTAGAAACGGGATAAGAGAAGCCGTAAATAGGGGAACAGTCCTTGGGTAGGAACTAGAAAAAAGACACAAAGTTTGAGGCATCCTGATAAAGGGGGCCCAATATGCCAACAAGCCTGGGACCATCTGGGCAGGATGGATAACGAGGTTGCTGAGCTTGCAAAACGGAGATCATGAAGAAGAGGTCACCCAACTGTGTACGCTGAAGAAGAGGAGAAGGAGGAAGATTTGAGGAGGACGACCCCTGACGACCACCTGAGAAAGAAACTGCGCAGGCATATCAGGACATTAGCATATATTCAGGAGTTCCTGGAATAATAATGAATATGTATTAAATTTATCAGAAACCTGATGAAGATGTAACTCTTTTGTAATCTAAATCACGTACAATTTGTGCCTCGTCGAGACGCACACTCGTGGAAATATCCCCGTGCGACTCCCAGTGCTGCAATAAAGGATACCTGCTTAATAGTCACATTGGCTATTGAGTGAATTTTTTTGATTCAGATTGGCGACCCAGATGGGACACTCTCTGCCTGGCTGCAGGACCCATTGAGATTGGGACTCTCTTGGGTACCCCTGGGCATTTCTCCGGAGAGACTCCTCTCCTCAATCAGATCACTGCGGGGACAGACAAGGACCATCTATTGAAAGGCATTCTTGAAAATATTTTGCTTTTTTTTTTTTAAGTAACTGTTTGGAGGTACTGGTTGTTTAGGAGTTTAACAGTTACTACTCTGTTTCTGGAACCGGTACATCTGTTAGCTCCCCGTAGGTCATTACGTTACAACGCAGGGTGAGCGTATGCGGGACTGCTAGCGTCTTATTCGCATACATTTAAAAAGTAACTGTCTGGAGGTCCTGGTTGTCTAGAAGCTTAACAGCTACTGTTTCAAGAAGTTTTTCTTTCTCAAATATAACTTGATGTGTTTGAATTTGTGTGAGTGTGTGAGACGTACAATGACGCACGAAGCGAGTGTGGAGTCCGGATCTGCGGTGCTGTTATCCCGTGAGGGAAACAGCCGGAGGAGGACAAAGCGAATGATTAATGATACCCTTGTGGGTAATTAGCTTAGATTAATAGTAGCATTGACGTGTAAGTTTGGATGTCCTTTATTGCCGTGTTAAAAGACTAACTAAAAATCTGAATGGTGCAGCCCCTGAAGTAGAATTGTTGGTAAATGTGGGAACCAGAATATTGCCTTTTACAACCTGAAAAATAGTGTAAACCAATAATTCTTTTTGAATGTTTATGGTATAAACAGAGATTGTGAATGCAATCTGGGACAGCCGTAGAGTGTGCTAAGTAAGTGTAAAGTGTGGACCCCTTGGGAAAAGAAGGAGCGTGCTACCGAAATAGTAAAGATTGTTCGTGGTTGGCAAGATAGACATTTAAACGAGTAAAATGAGAAGCGATCAGAGCGGATGAATCTTGAAGAAGAGTCCATTAGGATGCATACTGAGACACTGGCAAGAAACAGAAGGTTCACCGGGAGGTGTAACAGATAAGAGAACTCTGATAAAATATTATCATCACTGGTGACCGATGGATAAATTGGATGATCAGGAAAAATGGCCCAAGAATAAAAATTGGGAATAAAAGGACAATGTTACAATTGATGTTGTTTTGTAGAAGGGAGAAGAAATGGCATGAGGTACCTTATGTTGATGTGTTTTCACCTTGCGAAATCATCCTGAGTGGCTGAAGCACTGTGGGTTTACCCTGCAAGACCCCCTGGCATCAGCATTAGAAAAGCAGGAAAAGGCAGCAGGAGGCTGTGAAGGTGTTGCTCTGCTTGTAGTACGGGGCAACAGGCTTTGAAGTGCGGGCATGATGAGGAGGAGGATTTGGAATTACTGAGAGATGTTGGAGGTTGCATGGCTGGGTTTTGATAACAGGGAGCAAGAGAAGGAAATTAGAGAAGAGCAAGGAGAAAACGAACGAGAGCGGAGACAGGCACGGAGAGACAGGGAAAGAGAGGGAAACCTGAGAGCTGCACTGCAGGGAGCGTCAGCAAACAGCAACTTCAGGGGAGGACGGCAATCCTATGGGGGGAGAGGCGAGGCCCCTCCAGCACAAAAAACCAGGGATACCTTAGGAGATCATCAGTGTGCCTATTGGAAAGAACTGGGACATTGGAAAGAGTAAGGACCGTTTTAGGGGTCCTATTCCTGTCAGTGCAGAGGTTCTGGAGGAGGCACCATACGATCAAGAAGCAGCTGCCTTTCCACGTCAGTTCCCCTGAACTAAGTCCTGAAGGGGACCGGGGGAAACCTCCCCAGCAGAACCCCTGGCTACAGTAGAGCTGGGGAAATGGAAAATAGATTTTCTTGTAGATACTGGGGTGACTTATTCTGTTAAATACTTATCAAAGACAATTGAGCGATGATACAGTAAACGTTGTGAGTGCCACAGGGAAAGCGGAACAGCGTGCCTTTTCCCATCCTTTAAATTTTAAGCTCGGAAAACAATGGGTAACTCACCAATTTTTATATATGCCTGAATGTCCTATACCACTCTTGGGACGGCACCTATGGAGTAAATTCGAAATGCAGATCACCTTTAAAGATGGGGAAGTTCAATTATTAATCCCTGAATCTCAAGCCATCGAGGCAAGAGTTTTGATGTGGCAGGAACAACCGAAGACTAACAAAGGAATTCCCGAGGAGGTGAAGAATGCAGCGACGCCTTTGGTATGGGCTAATGAGGTCCCGGGTAGATCCAGAAGAGCGGAACCCGTAAGAATTATCCTTAGACCTGGAACAAATCCGGTAAGACAAAAATAATACCCATTGAAAATAGAGGCCAAAAAGGATTAAAAAGGTTAACACTCAACTTTAGAGAATATGGGTTGCTGGTATAATGCGAATCAGAATTTAACACCCCAATCTTACTCGTTAAAAAGCCAGGGGGTGAGGAATATAGATTAGTGCAAGATTTACGAGCTGTGAACCAAATAGTTCAGGACATTCACCTAGTGGCTGCAAACCCTTATACATTATTAACTCAACTGAAAAATGATCAAATTTGGTTTACCGTACTGAACCTAAAGGATGCTTTCTTCTGTCTGCCCTTGGCAGGAGAAAGTCAGAAGCTGTTTGCTTTTGAATGGGAAAATCCTGAAACAGGCAGAAAAACACAATTAACTTGGACAGTGTTACCTCAAGGATTTAAGAATAGCCCCACTACCTGTGGGAACCAGTTGGCCCCAAAACTCGAAACATGGACTCCTCCATCTCAGACAGGGACTGTATTACAATATGTGGATGATTTACTAGTAGCTACAACTACGAAGGAGGATTGTGCCCAACGGACAGAGAGCTTGTTGAATTTTCTAGGATTAAGTGGGTGCAAAGTTTCCCAGCAAAAGGCCCAAGTGATTCAACCACAAGTCACCTTCCTCGGATTTGAGATCTCTGGAGGACAAAGAGAACTCGGTAAAGGTCGAAAAGAAGCTATTTGCCGCACACCATTGCCGGGAACTGCGAAAGAACTTAGGACCTTTTTAGGTATGACAGGATGGTGCAGATTATAGCTACGTAATTATGGACTCTTAGTAAAACCGTTGTATCAATTGCTAAAAGATAATCAGTTAAAGTTGACCTGGACGGGAGAAGCAAAAAGAGCCTTTGAACAACTGAAACCAGAAGTGATGAGAGCACCGGCCCTAGGTCTTCCTGACGTGTCTAAGCCCTTCTGGCTATTTTCTCATGAGAGGCAAGGAATATCCTTAGGGGTGCTGGCCCAACAACTAGGCCCTTATAAAAGAGCAGGAGCTTACTTTTCCAAGCAATTGGATGAAGTAAGCAGAGGATGGCCTGGATGTCTACGAGCAGTAGCTGCAGTTATCCTGAATGTACAGGAAGCACGCAAATTTACAATGGGCCAGAAAATGATAGTAACGGTGTCTCATACGGTTTCAGCCGTGTTAGAACAAAAAGGAGGACATTGGCTTTCCCCCTCTAGATTTCTGAAATACCAAGCCATACTAGTGGAACAAGATGCTATAACTATAGTCACCACTATCATTGTGAACCCAGCTTCTTTCCTTAGCGGGGAAATCTCGGAGCCAGTGGTCCACGACTGTTTAAAAACGATGGAAGCGGTATATTCCAGCCACCCCCACCTAAAAGAGGAGCCGCTCCACGATGCTGAGGACTCCTGGTATACAGACGGAAGCAGCTTTGTGAAACAAGGAGAACGCCAAGCAGGGTATGCTGCGACCACTACCCAAAGGGTAATCGAAGCAAAATCATTACCTGCGGGGACATCAGCTCAAAAGGCTGAAAACATTGCCCTAACCTGAGCATTAGAGCTGGCAAAAGGGAAGAAGATTAATATCTGGACAGATTCAAAATATGCCTTTGGGGTTGTACATGCCCATGGTGCTATCTGGAAGGAAAGAGGACTTCTCACTGCTCAAGGAAAACATATTAAACATGCAAAAGAAATTCTAAAGTTACTAGAAGCTGTAAATCTTCCAGAAAAAGTAGCTGTTATGCATTGTAAAGGACACCAAAAAGATAACACCGACCAAGAGATTGGCAATAAATTGACAGACTCAGAAGCTGGAAAGGCAGCAGAAAAAGGTAAAGTGATGACAGCCTTAATTCCGGATGGTAAACTTCAAATTCCAAATTCTGATTTAGAGCCAGATAAATATTCCAAAGAAGATAAAAAATTAATCAATCATTTAGAAGGCAACGAAGGAAAAGATGGATGGTTTTATGTTCCAGATGGACGAATAATAGTACCCCCTCATTTGTTATGGAAATTAGTTTTAGATGAACATAAGAAAACACATTGGGGTACAGATACTTTATATAAACAATTAAACCAGAAACTTGTAAGCTGAAATTTGTACACCACTGTGAAACAAGTAACCCAAAGGTGCGAAATTTGTTTAAAGAAAAACCCAAATACGTCAAACAAAATTCAGATGGGTGTAACAGGAAAAGATACTAGTCCAGGGCAACATTGACAAAGAGATTTTTCTGAACTCCCCAGAAAAGGGGGATACAGATATGTGTTGGTGTTAACGGATGCCTTCTCAGGCTGGCCAGAGGCGTTTCCCTGTAGAACCAACAGGGCTAGCGAAGTAACAAAAACGTTACTAAATGAAATAATACCACAATTTGGGGTACCCGCAACAATATCCTCAGATAGAGGTACTCACTTTTGTGCAAAAGTAGTAAGAAAAATCAGTAAAATCTTAGGAACTGATTGGCAATTACACACCCCTCACAGACCACAAGCTAGTGGCCAAGTGGCAAAAATGAACCATTTAATCAAACAACAACTAGCTGAGATTTGTCAAGAGACAAACTTGCAATGGAATCAAGCCCTCCCATGAGCCCTACCAAGAATTCAGACAAAACCGAGATCTAAAGAAAATATTAGCCCCTTTGAAATTTTATATGGGAGGCCGTATCAATTGCAGTATTCAGGGGAGGATCTTACCCAACTTGGAGAAGGATACCTGTATCAGTACCTAATTAGTTTACAGAGACAGTTCAATGTCATCGAACAAACTCTTCTAGCAACACGAGTTAGAGAATTAGATCAACCCCTACATCCTTTTAAACCCAGAGACTGGGTTTATGTTAAGAATTTCACAGGTAAACCATTGGAAGAGAAGTGGAACAGACCATTTTAAATGCTGTTAACAACCTTCACCGCAATCAAGATCAAAGGGCAGCCCGCGTGGATTCATTATTCATGGATCAAGAAGGCCCCTGCATCATGGACTGTGGAACCCCAATCACCCCTGAAGATGAAAATAAAAAGGACATCATGATCAATTGGACATTACTCGTGATAGTAATGGTCCTGAGCCATGTCAATCAGGTAGAAGGACGGAATCAAAATCTACACTCATCCCTAGTCCAAAACATCACCCAAATCTTACATAAGAATGATTGTTGCATCTGCACCCCGATGCCTAAATATTCCAGCCACGGAATATCCTTAATTCCTTCATAGTCTGCTTCCATCTAATGTCTCCTGGACAAATCCGGTTTATTAGGCCAACACCACCCTTAGAAAAGATTCCCAATCCAAATGGCACAAGGAGTGGAAGGTAGATGTCATAGCAAATTCTACCTCAAGTAATAGCTGTTTGGTAAGTTCAGGAAAGGGCACCTTTATAGGAGAATATTTAAAATGGAACAAGTCCGTTTCCTTAAATATGACGTTGATTGATCCTGTTTTTCAAAGGTTGAACTATACTGGACTCCCGGTCCCATTAGGAACGGGATGGTATTGGCTATGTGGTACGCTAGCTTTGAAGATATTACCCCTTGGATGGAAAGGAGCTTGTACTCTTGGAGCTTTAGTTCCTAACATCACTATCATTGACAAACTATACCCACAGGATGAAAGAATAACAACTTCCCTCAAAAGGACAAAGAAAACTCATAATGCTATAGCGGATAGGCTTACTAAGTTCCATAGTTTTGTAAGGTGGCTTCTCCCATGGCTAGGGGTAACTGAACTAGAAAAAACCACAGTGAACATTTCGGCGGTAATAGAAAACATTGAGAACAAAACCATTGATGCAATACAGGCCTTGCAAATTGAAATAACTAGTCTGTCAAAAGAAGTAATTCAAACCGAATGGCCCTTGATTTACTACTAGCTTCACAAGGTGGTGTTTGTGCAACCGTAAATATAAGCTGTTGTATGTACATAGACCAAAACGGTACAATCTCCACAGATTTAGACAAAATCCGTAGACAAAGCGAAGTATTGCATAAAATAACTAAAGATGATACCTCATGGGGTTTTGAAGAAATTTGGCACAAGTTAACTTCCTGGCTACCTAATTTGACCTGGCTCCGGCAGCTCTAGGTTTTTGTCCTGCTTATAGGACTGATGATAATCCTGACTTGTATATTAATACAATGTGCATTTTGGTGTAGCAGGCGAACTTCAGGAGAATATGAGAACTGGACACGAAATAAGATAAGACATGCAGCAGAGTCAGGGAAATACTTTAAGAGAACACTGCAGAAGGAGAATGTGTTAAAAAGGGGGGAATGAATAAGGGAAACTAATTAGCGTAGAACAATTTTAAAACAGAATATATAACTTGGCAACACTTGAGTCAGGCCCCACAAACTCAGGCTTCACCTCTCTCATGCTCCAGTACGAAAGAAAACAATTAGTAAAATAGCTGGAATGTAGATACCTGTAGAAACTGCGCAGGCGTATCAGGACATTAGCATATATTCAGGAGTTCCCGGAATAATAATGAATATGTATTACATTTATCAGAAACCTGATGAAGATGTAACTCTTTTGTAATCGAAATCACATACAATTTGTGCCTCGTCGAGACGCACACTCGTGGAAATATCCCGGTGCGACTCCCAGCGCTGCAATAAAGGATAGCTGCTTAATAGTCACATTGGCTATTGAGTGAAGTTTTTTTGATTCAGGAGTTAAAACGTACCAACACATTGATGATATATCGGGGGGGGGGGGGGTCCCATGCCACTGCAGTGGGACAAACCCAAAAGAAAATAATTACTCACCTGGAAAGTTGAGAACTTCAGGTTCCGGCAGAAAAGGTACAACTCCCCTCCGCTGAGGTGAAGTTCTTAGGCAGCTGGTGGAAAGGAGGAGCCGTGTGTATTCCAACAAAACCTTGGCCACCTTACAACAGAGAGAAAGCCCAGAAAACAAAAAGGAGCTGCAACATACCCTAGGCTTGCTGGGATTCTGGAGGAAGCATAGGCCGGATTTCTCTGCCACAGCTCGTCCCCTGTACGATCTAACGTGCAAAAGAGCTTCCTGGGATTGGACCCCTCTTCATGAGGAAGCCCCAAAATTACTGGGTTTTGAAGCAGGGGCATAGCAAGCTTTGGGCCCAGCACACCCCACAGATCCGCTCCAGGTGGAACAGGGTTTTGCCCTTCCTGGGGCATCTCTACACGTGTGGCAGCGTGCAACGGAGGGTTTCACTCAGGCAGCTTCAAAGCTGCAGAAAAGCGATACTGGGTCTGGGAGAAAGGCCTCTTTGTGGTCAGTCTAGCCTTGCAGGAGGCTGAAAGAATGCTCCGGCAACAATCCCTCACCCTAGGAGGGCCCTTTAATGCCCTGAGGCCTGTACTGGCAGCACCCCACCCCTGGGGGAGTCCCACCAGGAACCGGTTACAAGTGCTATGCCCAGCTGGAGCCTTCCAGTCACACAGAGCAAGGGGGGGAGGGAGCGCCCAAGCTGCTCCAAAGCCAGGCAAAATCACCCACTCCCTCAGGTGAGGAAACCCCTCCTTCCTGCAGAAAGGCAGCCCCTTCCTTTGAATCCCACCTGACAAATGCCTGTCTGGTTCAGTGACACCTCTTGGAGGAGGGAGGGCAAACTATGGAAGTACCGAGCAGTGGCTCTACATGTTGATTCTGGGGAGCACATTGTACCAGAAGGAGAAGGGAGCGCTCAGCTGGGGGAACTGATGGCACTTTGGGGTGTGGTAATGAGAGAGACAGGCAGGATGGAACCCATACACATCTACACTGATTCTTGTGCCGTATCAAGGGGTGCACGGAGTGGCTCTCCTTTTGGGAGCAACATCAGTGGGAAGTAAAGCAAAGGGAAAAGGGGGAGGAGATATGAAATGTGGCCGAGGGAAAACCCCTATTGGTGGGGCGGGTAGCCGCCCAGCAAGGGGGAGATCACCCAGCCACATTCTGAACACTCAGGTGGACTCACTCACCCTCCTCCAAACTGAAAATGTCCAGCCCCTGCTCCCAGGTGAAATGCGCCAGCACCCAAAGGGGTGTCTGGCCTGAAACCTCCCTCAGCAGCCTTTTCACAGCCCCACTGACACTGGGGCTACGGGCTCGCCTATCTGCCATAGGGGTGTGAAAAGCGCCTTCCGGCCTTGGCGCCCTGGACCAGCATCCAGCCACCCTTTTCTTAATGCCCCCCAGGACATCATGGACCTTCTTGGCCACGAGGGCACACTGCTGGTTCATGGAGCGCTTGTTGTCCACCAGCTCCTTCTCCGCAGCGCTGCTTCCCAGCAGGTCAAGCCCTAACCTGTCCTGGTGCCTGCGGTTGTTCCTCCCTGGGTGCAGGACCCTACACTTACCCTTGTTGAATTTCATTTTGGTTCCTCTCTGTCCAGCTCTCTTGGCTGTCCAGATCTTGCTGTCCAGCTCGTCTGGATGTGGCCCATGCCATGCGGGGCCTGGGGGTTAATGAATGGGACTTAATTTCCCTTTAATCTTCACTTGTAAAGATGGATTGGAAAGTTACTATTATCCCTTTTCTCATCTATTAATTGCTCTGCTGCTCCTTCCCCAGCGCTTCCTCTTCACCTTGACACAGTTACAGCCCCCTCCTTTACGCCCTGAACTAGCCTAGCTAGACTCTGGACTTCTGTGCTTTGCTACCTCCAATTTAAGGCATTTTCAAAATTTGAATGAAATGGATTTCTAGACTATTTTGAAGACTCATCTCAGAGGTATGAAAAGAGTTTCACTGGAAGGCTATTTAGCTATGAAGCTATCCAAAGGCAGCATATACTGTATAGAAATTGGCAAGCCTCAAAACCAGCTACCAGGCATGGACCTGTCCCAACACAGACAAAACACCTTGAGTAGCCCTCAGTCCGTTCCCTGGCAGCTCAGACCTTGCTGATCCTGGGAAATGCGAGGAAGCAGCCAGCATCAGTATGGTCCCTATGAAGAGGGTGCTGCGGGCTCTGCAGAGACAGGGAGAGGAAAAGATCTGCAGTAGAGAGCCCAAATGTCTCCTTTTATACCTAGTTCCAGAACCTGGAGAAAGAGGACCTCTGCCTTTAACAGGCATCTGCCTATTTTAATGCAGATTTAGTTTTAACTCCCACCACATACTTCTCTTAAAAAATGCTGTGTTTCCACAGACTATTTATTTTCTCAGTGTTTGCTCTAAAAAAGGAAAAAAAAAAAAAAGAGAGACAAACTGTCAAGAACCATGAAAGGAAGCTTAGGACCCCTGCTTATTTCTCCACTCACAGAACCTCTCACTCACCTCACTCGTGCCGGTCCCCCTCAGCCGGTAGTTTTCAGGACACACACCGCTCCTGCCCCAGTGGCTGCTGGCCGAGACCCCCCACTCACTCAGGTACCTGCACTCAGACCCCCCCCCCCATTCACTCCACTAACAGCACTGGGAACCCCTGGTTGAGTCCAGTAGCTGGCACCCAGTCCACCCACGCCAGCCCCCCAGTAGCTGGCACATCGCCCTTTCAGGTCACATACACACAGGAGAGAGAGTGAGATTACGCAGAGAGATTGTTAAGAAAAGATTTAATAAGATCGGAGAAGACATGACAGACATCATCTGTGTCTTCTATCAGTCACTTGTCTCTGCGGAGGCTCTGGTGTCATCAGATTGTCCGTCATCTGAAACCTCTTCCACAAGATTTGAGGGGACAAATCCTCTTGTGCCGTTGGTCAGCTCTGCCACATACCAACCGTCTTCATCCACGTCTCCAAAGACGTAAACATATTGTCCAGCAACTAGAGGAAGCTCTAGTTCAGGCTGCTGATTGGGACCATCGAAAGGGTCATAGCTGTATCGAGCTATGAATGCTCGAAGCTCTGACGGTTGTTTTCTCATGGCCTCCCAGAGGACGGTCTCTTTGTCTGCTGCCAGCTGAGCCTGGAGCGGCCTGGAATTGATGCGGTCGGATCTTTCTCTTCCCAGCCGTCCAAGTTCCTGATAGAGCTGCTGGCGTTGCTTGTTTAGCTTCCGATACTGACCATTCAGTTCAATCAACTGGGCTTGGAAGAGTTGCAGGGTTTTGTTGTGTTCCCTGTATACTTCTGTCTCAGCCCTCTGCAAACGCCTGCCTTCCTCTTCTTTCCTCTGGAGCGCTAACTTTGTCTCCTCCAGTTCCTTCCCCAGCTGTTGACTCCTTTCTGCCATTTCTCTCATGGCTTTCAGTTCACGCTCTGCCTCTTGCAGCTGGGTTTGAAGGCAGATGTTCGTTCGGATGGCAGAGTCTCGCTCGTCTGCCACTCGCGCCAGGTGCCCTTTCAGGTCAGCATTTTCAGCTTGAACCTGTTGTGTCCAACCCATCTGCCCCCAGAGGCGAGCATTTTCTTCCACCAGTCGGCTGTTTGCATCTGTCACCTCCGCGAGCTGCAGCTGTAGCTCCTCACAAGCTGGGCAGCGGGTGCTCACATCAGAGGAGCCCCCTTCATCTGCAGCCACTTGGGCCTGAAGCTCCTCAGGCACCTTGTGGGAGAAGTCATCCCGCCTGTCCCCTACCAGCAAAGCTCCGGCAGGCTCTCCCATGTCTCCATCCCTCTGCTGAGGAAACGATGCCATACACAGTTCCTCAGCGGAGCTTTGGGTGGGCAGTGGCTCGCAACTACTGACCAGGCGATCGATGGTTGCCTGCAGGTGCCTGGATTTTTCTGCCAGCTGCAAGGCAAGGGCAGCTAGCTGCGCATTTTTCTGCTGCAGCCTCTCTGCCTCCTTGCACGCTTCTGCAGAGCCGTCCTTTGTCAGGAGGCGGTTCTCTGTCTCAAGGGCACTCTGTTGCCTCGCCAGCTCTTCTAGAAGACGCTGCAGGCGGGTGTTCTGCCCCAGGAGCTGGCTGCACGTGCTGCCAGGCAGCACCACGTCTTCCCCCTCTGGCACCTGGAGCTGAGCATCTGCCACAGCCTTGCGTGTTGTTCGCTGCCCAGCGCTGGGGCTTTCCAGCGGTCTTTTCTGGAGTGCCTCCAGGGCCTGGGGCCCGTTTTGGCCAGAGGAGCAGGAGCTCTGCATCTCCTGACGCCCCTGGTGCCCAGAAGGGCCTTCGGGCTGGGCCGTGCTGGGGGAGGCGGGCAGCTCGCCCTCGAACCGCTGCAGGATGTATTTGATGAAGAGTCTCCTCTCCAGCTGCAGCTGGTTCTGGAGGTGGCGGATGTGGGCGGGCTGGTCGCCATCCGTCTCCCACGGGAGCTGGCTGAGGACATCCCGGAGCTTGCTTCCGGCCTCCCTGATGCTCCTGGTGGGCCTCGCCATCTCCTCGGCCAGCTGCCGCTGCAGGTCCCGCGCCTGGCGAGCGGCAGCAGTGAACTCCCGCCGCAGCAGCTCCTGCCCCTCGCGGAGCTCAGCCTCCTTCCAGCGCAGCAGCTGGCGGGTCTCTGCCACCCGCTGCCGCTGGTTCAGCTCCTGCAGCTGCCGCACCGACTGAGCCTGTCGCTGCTCCCACTCGCATTGGAGCCGCTGTGCCAGGAGCTGCTGCTCCCTGTCCAAAGCCGCCTTCAGCTCCTGGGTCTCGGCAGCGAAGCGGCGGCGCAGCTCTTGGGTGTGGAGCCGCTCTTCCTCCAGCTCAGCCCGCAGCGCTTCCAGCTCCTGCCTCTGCTCCTCCTTCTGCGCAAGGCTGCCGGGGGCTCGCGCCGGGCCCCGGCGGGGCGAGGCGCAGCTGCGCGCCACCAGCCCCCGGCCCGCAACATTCCGCGTCATGGCGTCGGCCACCAAAGGCTGCTGCCAAAGGGCACCAACAGCTGCGTTTCCTGGGTCTGCGAGGGGCGGCAGCCCCCTGATCCCGTTGCAGCCGCGGCCTCCCTTCACCGTGCAGAAGCACAGGCAGCGTCTGCCACGGCCGGGGTGAGCGAGCGTGGCCTTATATGTGTGTCCTGGCCCTGAGCTCACAGTGCAGGGGTGGGGCAGTAGGGCCTTATATGGTCTGTCCCCGCCCCCTCACACACACACACACGCGCGCGCGCGCGCACACACGCACGCACGCAAGGGGTGCAGCATTTTACACAAGAAAATGTCCACAGACAGAGATGGCTTCCAACACGTGTGCAAGAGAACTCGACCGACCGACCTCCTCTGTACGAAGAACTCTCCCTGGCCTCCTCCCATGCATCTCTCCCATCGCCTTCCTCCCTTGTGCCGTGCGTAAGGAGATGCATAAGGACTCAATGGAGAAGTTGCAATTAATTGTTCACAACAGTCCTTCACTGGAACGGGGGAGAAGGGTTTTACAGTTGGCCATGGCTCTGAGATCAGCCCAACGTGGTGCTGGAGGCAGGGCCATGTCGGAGACCTTCTTTCAGGACTGTTTCCATCCAAGGGACCTTTTCAATGGTTGCTATGGAAAGGAACCTGCTTTTGGGGGCAAGAGCAAAGGCACCTGGGACCTTGGAGCAAAGTGGTGAAGATCTGAATGTCCTTGCAGGGGAAAAGAGGATGCGAGTGCAGCTGGGGAGGCATGGAGGGCACCTATGTACAGGGGCAGTGGAGGCCTGAATAGAAAAAAATTCACTCAATAGCCAATGTGACTATTAAGCAGCTATCCTTTATTGCAGCGCTGGGAGCCGCACGGGGATATTTCCACGAGTGTGTGTCTCGACGAGGCACAAATTGTACGTGATTTAGATTACAAAAGAGTTACATCTTCATCAGGTTTCCGATAAATGCAATACAAATTCATTATTATTCCGGGAACTCCTGAATATATGCTAATGTCCTGATATGCCTGCGCAGTTTCTTTCTCAGGTGGTCGTCAGGGGTCGTCCTCCTCAAATCTTCCTCCTTCTCCTCTTCTTCAGCGTACACAGTTGGGTGACCTCTTCTTCATGATCTCCGTTTTGCAAGCTCAGCAACCTCGTTATCCGTCCTGCCCAGATGGTCCCAGGCTTGTTGGCATATTGGGCCCCCTTTATCAGGATGCCTCAAACTTTGTGTCTTTTTTCTAGTTCCTACCCAAGGACTGTTCCCTAATTTACGGCTTCTCTTATCCCGTTTCTACATTCCAACTCTTTTACTAATTGTTTTCTTTCGTACTGGAGCATGAGAGAGGTGAAGCCTGAGTTTGTGAGCCTGACTCAAGTGTTGCCAAGTTATACGTTGTGTTTTAAAATTCTTCTAGGCTAATTAGTTTCCCTTATTCATTCCTTTTTGAAAATCAGAGGCTGTGTTTCCCTTGCCGTGGAGTAAAAAAGTCACACAAGTGCCTTGGTACCAAGAAGCCACCTCAGCATAGTTGTGGGGTTCTCCTCTGCATAACTTCACCTGCTTGCTAGTAGACACGGTGCTGCCCAAGCTCGGGGGTTTCCAGTGCTCAACCCAGCTTGGCCTGAGCCACATCAGGAGTTTCTACCCTGTGCGGCAAGAATTTCAGAAACTTAGGACAAAGCGTTCTGTCCCTGCTGTTCTGCTCACACATACCTTGGTGTAAGAGAGATTTGTAATTGGCAAGGAAAGAGTTCCTTGTTGATTTGAGAAATCTCCAAGTGACCCACAGAGAACCCAGTCATCTGGAGGGTACGTCCCTACTGAGCACGTGGCCCGTGGACTGAGCTGCGAGATAGGGAAGCTCCTGCTGTCGGCTTCAAAGCAAGCCTCCTCCATCTGGTTTTGCTCCAGGTGGCTGCTTGGTTGCCATTTGTTTTCAAAAGACACTAGCACTGGGAATTCAGCTTGGGGGCTTGGAGAGGGAGAGAAGAAGCAAGCATGTCTTTCCCAAGGGCAACTGCTTGGTGCTGGGAAGGACGCCCCTCTGTAGCAGCGTCAGCGTAGCTTCCGGGTGATGCAAAGCTGAGAGGATCTCCCAAGTCAGTGCTGCAGGAACGTGGCAGTTTGAGGACCGACCGTGTTACAGCTCTTCTTTTGCATATCACTGTTGCTCAGGCAGGGTGAGAGCTTTGGTTTCCATTCCTGTTATCTCCAGGAGGAGACGGCCATGGGAACCACCGCTGCTTATGCAGTTCCGTGCAAAACAAGTCTGTGGCATGAGAAGAAAGATTTGGAAGACTTTTTTACTGCCTTCCAAATGATTTTGCACACTCAAGTAAAAGAAAATCATCTCAGTTACTGAGACTGAATTAACTTTTTATTTTCCCTCTCCTTCAGGCCCATCTGAGGAAAATGGAGGAACAAATTGTATAGGGGACATTTGGGAATTGAGGGGGTGTAGATGTGAGATTTCAAGTAGTTTGTGCGTGGCAATAGTGAGAGAGACTGTATTGTTCCATTGCATTGAGGGCTAACTGCCTGCTGCTGATCCTCCCTCAGCTCTCCCAGACGCACATCAGTCTGTACAGCCTTAGCACGTATGTTGGAGAAAGAACAGAAAGTGCAGAAAATTAGCCGAATGAACTTTTTTTAACACCTTAATTGTATAATATTACACTGCAGCCTTAAAATCAGGGTTAGCGAGAACGTTTCATTCTCCAGCCGCAAGCTTTAAGTAAATACTGATAAGTGATATAAATGAGCAATATCAGGGCAGCAAGTAAGGTCTTTTAAATCTTTTAAATTCTTGTGGGGTTTTTCCTTTGAATCGCTTTAAGACTTGAGTTACACTAAACCAGTTTCTCATCTGCTCTGCCAGTCAGCACAGTACGCTTATCTGAACATCCCACTATTAGCCCAACTGAGAGTTACATGAATGTCACATTTGCAGTCGGTGCTTCCATTTCATTGGACTGTTTTACTGTTTTACAGCATAGCTCTGCTCTGAAAATGTTAGAGACTATAGCTAAACACTGAGAGAAGCTAATGGATGCTGTGTGCTTTTTTCCAACTTAAAGAGCATGGACAAGTTCAGAAATTTTTGATAGAGATGATATGAAGATGAATTAAGAACATAAATGAATTCAGGTGGAATTTCTCTGTATCTGCTAAAATGCTGCCTTTCTTCTTCCCCTTGAGGTATAGTCCATTTAGTGGAAGACTGTTCTCTAAGTACTGGAGACCTTGAGCGTGAATGGTATCTTCTGTATGGGGGTGCCCTTGCCCTTGAACGGTGATAACCATCTGACCTTGACCTGCAACGACTGTTACGACTCTTCCCTTCGCCTCTTCTTGGATACGGTGGTGATTGCGAGTGGGAACGAGAGGGGGAACAACTAAATGAGTGAGAGCAGGAGGCAGTGTGGGAGAAGCACTGCAGGGAGACTTGGACCTTAGAGAAACCCAAACAAACCGACGAAAACAATAGAGGAAGTTAATTCAAACCAGTCACTGGGCTGGGAAAGAAGG
Organism: Grus americana; assembly: GCF_028858705.1. Taxonomy (NCBI): domain Eukaryota; kingdom Metazoa; phylum Chordata; class Aves; order Gruiformes; family Gruidae; genus Grus; species Grus americana. Next base: position 36,016 of record NW_026561913.1, read on the forward strand.
CCTAAATCTTGGGGGACCTCAAGTCTGGTGGCCTCCTGGAGAAGAAACAATTACCGTGAGAGATTTGGTGCTTCTAGAGAGCAGTGCCTGCCTGGAGTCTGGTCCTCAAAAACCTTTGCAGAAAGGTATGTTGTGAAGGAGCAGCAAAATAGCTTGCTAGTGACTCCCACAAAAGGAACTCACTCGGGGGGGCGGGGGAAGACTGCTGCCCCTGCCCGGTTTTGGTTGGGAGGTGTCTGCAGGAATTGTGGGCTGGCTGGTGTCAGGTGTTTCAAAGGTGCTGTGCGGCCACAGCACCACTTTGCATGGCAGAAGGTGCCGTGGTAACTTTTGGTAGACTGATGATAGGGGTGAGACAGACCAGCTGTTGGATGCATATTTGGCCTTTCCCAGGTCTAGAGCAGCAGCAGCAGCAGCAGCAAGCTGTAAGGCATGACAGCTTGGGAACGACTGCTCTGAGTTCTGCGTCAGGTTTTGCCACCAGGAGCATCTCCTGACTCTTGTCTCACCCCTGCCTCAGCATCCAGGGCCACCTTGGCCCCAAGTGTCACTGAATGGACAGGCAGCCTTTGTGCCGGGTACCGGTGCAAGGCTGGGAAGTGGCAGTAACTGCTGCACCTAGTCCTGCCCCAAATTCAGCCTCATGGCTATTCCCTGTCTCTCGCAGGTCCTTTGCAATCTACAGCACGTGGGCAAGCAGCCTGAAGCACAACGCCCGATGCACAAAGCCTGGCTGTCTTCCTGCCGCTACTGGAGTCCCTTCCTGCGAGTGAGCTGCTCGCCCTCTTCTTTCTCTGCTCTGGATCTGCCACGAACTGAAGGGCCACTGGAGCTGGGGGGTCGACAGCCCTGATTGACCATTCCAGAGGTAAGGAGAGAAAGTGACCATCCGAGGGTTTCATGGGGATGGGGTAGCAGAGCTAAAGATACAAACAGGTTTCCTCTGATTTCCAATATAACCTACAAGTAATCCACAGAACATAAGATCATCCTTTCAGCTCTGGCTAATAAGAAAGCCTTGTCACCTCTTGATCATCTGCTGCCATTTTTTCCCCCTTTTCTCCTGGCAAAACTTGTCAAATTCACTTTCCTCTAAACTGTTTGTGGTTTTGGTCAATCTGCTTGCTCTGAGGAATCTATTTCATGGACAAACTCTAACCAGTTCTGCTCAGCATGAAACTCGGGAGTCAAGAGCGCAGCCTGGAAACTGGTGACAACCCACTGACTTCAGTGCTAGAAAACTATTTTCTTGGACTTCACGCTTTTCCTATGCAACAGTGTGGTGGGTGGACCCTGGCTGGGGGCCACGTGCCCACCAGAGCTGCTCTATCATGTCCCTTGTTCACCAGACAGGGGAGAGAAAAAGTATAGCAAAAAGCTTCTGGGGCGAGATAAGGACAGGGAGAGATCACTCACTAGTTATCGTCACAAGCAAAACAGACTGAACTTAGAGAGGAAATTCATCTAATGTATCACTAAAGGAAACAGAGTAGAGGAATGAGAAATAAAGTCAAATCTGAAAACACCTGCCCCCACCCCTCCCATCTTCCCGGGCTCAACTTCACTCCCGGCTTCAACCTCCGCCCCCCCTCAGCGGCACAGGGGGACGGGGAATGGGGGTTACGGTCAGTTCATCACACGTTGTTTCTGCCGCTTCTTCCTCCTCAGGGGGAGGACTCCTCTCATCGTTCCCCTGCTCCAGCATGGAGGAGTCCCTCTAAGGGGAGACAGTCCTTCACCAACTTCTCCAACGTGAGTCTCTCCCACGGGGTGCAGACCTTCAGGAGCAGACTGCTCCAGCGTGGGTCCCCCACGGGGTCACAAGTCCTGCCAGCAAACCTGCTCTGGCGTGGGCTCCTCTCTCCACGGGTCCACAGGTCCTGCCAGGAGCTTGCTCCAGTGTGGGCTTCCCACGGGGCCACAGCCTCCTTCAGGTGCCTCCCCCTGCTCCAGCATGAGGTCCTCCACGGGCTGCAGGTGGACTCTCTACACCCCCTCATCCTTCCTCCATGGGCTGCAGGGGGACAGCCTGCTTCACCATGGTGCCTGCAGAGTTTCTACATCTTCTCAATCCTCTTTCCGGCTGCAAAAGCTCCCTCTCTAACTGTTTTTTTCCTTTTTAAATATGTTATCACGGAGGTGCTGATGGGCTTGGCCTTGGCCAGTGGTGGGTCCGTCTTGGAGCCGGTTGGCATTGGCTCTATCAGACACAGGGGAAGCTTCCGGCAGCTTCTCACAGAAGCCACCCCTGTAGACCGCCCCCCCGCCCCCGCCCCCCCCAGCTACCAAAACCTTCCCATGCAAACCCAACACAAGGGTGCTGGAAGAACTGTGCCCGGCACACTTTGCCCAACTTCCTCTTCACTCTCCCCCTTTATCTTAATACATAGGGACCTTTTGGAAACCAAAATTATCCTGCTCTTCCCAGGGTACGTTCCCAAAGTGTCTTCCTGAAGATAATCCGTCCGGTAGCAGAGCCCTGGCATGGATGTTGCTATTCTGGTCCCTGCAGTAACAGGAACTGTTTGGCATGACTTGTCAGGACCTGCTTCATCCCTGACATGAGATCACAGTCTCATTTTTTATTGATAAATAAATACATTTCTTCCAGAGCTGGAGCCATGATGGAAGCATAACTGAAGGCTTCCTGAGTCTGCCGGCAGCCCGAGACCTCCTTGGTGCTGGGCAGGGGGAGAAGGTGCTGCAGGAGAGGATGGAATGTGTTGTCAGGCCAGACCTCCAGACCTGTCTGGAGGTGTTTGAGATCTTGGGCTCTTCCTCCAGCGCTGGTCTACTTGGGACAGGAACGGGCAGCAGTGCCGCACTGCCAGGCACTGGGACTGTGGTCCCTGTGTGTCCCTTTGCAGTGCCCAGTGCCTGATCAAGGGGAGAGAAAGGCCATTAGATAAGACTTGAAAGTGTGGGGGATTTTTTTTGATATGAAGGCACCACTAAGGAAAGCTATATCTTTTTTTTTCTCCAAAGCAAAAAAAGGAGAGACTAAATGGGAGCACATCAACACATGCAAACCACAGCCTAGGGCACTGTGCACAAACATCAGCAGGCGTGCCAGGCAAGATGTAAATGAAATGTGGGCCCTGGTTTGCACAGAAAAACCCACAAGGGCAGAAAAGGGGGAGGGGGGGGAGAAAAAGAGATACTGGGAAAAGAAAGTGCTACAGCAAAGTCAGGAGACCAGAAGGAAAAAAACAGGAACCAGTACAATAACAGGGAAAAAACCCCCAAAGCAACAAAAACCCCAACAGCCTAAGAGAAAGCAAGAGGAAGAGAAGCCATTGCAAAGGATTATTGTTCTCGCCTGTTTTTTTTGTTTCCTGGATGGGGTTTCCATTCCTCCCCTGGAAGGTGCTGCCCCTTCAGAGCAGAACAGGGTACAGGAGCATCCCTTAAAGCCGAGTTAAACTGCTGTCAGGAGCCCCTGGCTGATTTTGCAATGCAGGGGGCACTCGCACATCCCCTTCCATGGGCCGAGTGGAGCCCGGATGCAGTTACCAAAGTACCAAAGAAGAGAGAGGGAAAGCATTTTCACTGTTACTTATTTATTTATTTATTTATTACTTGTCCAACCTTGAAAAGAACGAACGAGACAGCTAGAAGGGGCCTTAATGCTGAAGGCCAGCACTCCTTCCTGGCAGGCCTGTGGTGGTCTGCCTCTCCAGAGGAGCGGCTGTCTCTTACGTCTTTGCTTGACACACTGCTGTTCTTCGTGTGCCGCTGTGGAGCGTCTGGCTTCCTCTGCAGCCTCCTGTCGGGCAGCCTACTCGTCTCCAGGCCGAAGAGACCCCGTCTCCAGGCCCCAGGGACCTCGGTGGCCCGCTGAGGGACTTCTCCTGGCGCAGCGGCTGAAGCTGTGACGCCATGTTGTCTTGTCCCCTTTTCTCGGGGCTCAGTGCAGAAGAGATGACACCCCTTCAGAAGGGGTGAGGGGTAGGGCAGAGGACGGGGGACGGGAAGGAAGCCTGCAGGCCGGCCAGGCGCGGAGGGTCAGCCTCCCGGCTAGCGCCGAGCGCGGAGGCAGGGCCGGCGGTAGGGCGCTGGCCGGATGACCCTACGGCACTGCGTCGATGGTGGTGTGGAGGGGAGCCCTGGCACGATGTTGTGGTGCCAGGGGAGCCATCCTGGAGGTGGATCCACCTCCATCGGCTCCTCCTCGTCTTCAGGTGGATCCACCTCCATTGGCACTGCACCATCAGCTACGTGGAAGAGGACCGCGTAGCTGATGGTGCCTCCCCTCTGACGCAGCCTCTTCCTCCGCGCCTCCTGCAGCTCCTCCTGTGGGCGCCCACACAGAGGTGAGCGCCCGCTCGCTTCGCGTCTTTGTGCCTTCATCCTTCCAACTAGTGGAGAGTCTGAGGACTCGAAAGCTCAGCGAATGTGGGACAAGTGCTGGGGGGCCAGTATTTATAGGGTCCGGAACAGAATGTGGTGAGGTAGCTTGTGACATCAGGAGGCCACTGTGATGGCTATGCAAATCTGCTGCCATTTTTCACTTTCCTCTAAACTGTTTGTGGTTTTGGTCAATCTGCTTGCTCTGAGGAATCTATTTCATGGACAAACTCTAACCAGTTCTGCTCAGCATGAAACTCGGGAGTCAAGAGCGCAGCCTGGAAACTGGTGACAACCCACTGACTTCAGTGCTAGAAAACTATTTTCTTGGACTTCCCGCTTTTCATATGCAGCAGTAAAGGAAGAAAGTATAAATTCCTGAGCTGGCCGTAGCATTGTTGTTGCTCAAGCATGTATTGCACATGATAATGCACCTTTCTTGGATTTTGGTTGTTCAGATGAGGCGCCTCCAGCCTTTCTCTTTCTCCTTGGCACAGCTGAATTTCTCCTGTCAAAAGGAACAGGGCTGTATTGAGGGAGGAGGTTGAATTTCTTCTCAGATTTTTCTTCCAACTGTGCTAAGCTAAAGGGCAGGCAAAACCAATCAAATTAAATGTAACTCCATTTCCGTAGAAAAAAATATCTTGTTTAGGAGAATGTGTGCATATATACATTCCTGTCTACATAATGTAGATAGAGCGGGAAAGAGAGAAGCGCGCACACACGGTAAACATCATACTGTTAACCCAAGTTTGGGAGGAGAATGTACACTCCAGCTTCTGCATTTGTAACTCAGTACAAATTGATTAGTTGCGTATATGAAAATTAGAAAAAATACAGACATGGGTTTCACGCTGGGGACATTTAGCTCTGTTTGCTGCACAGATTGGTACAGGAGCTGTGTCTGCTGTGTGAGGGGAAGGAAAACAAGACCATAAAGAAACCAACCAATAACATGGTTTGTAAAACCTCACGTGAAAGTCCTAACATTGGAATGGAAACAATAACAATTCAAAGCAGAGGAATCCGAGTGTCCCAGAACAGTAGCTTGTTTCCCATTTCTCTTACCCAGCAGAGAGATGCCTCAGCCCCAGTGCGTGAGGATTTACAAGTGGTGACTCAGACTGCAGTGTGGGGCTCTGCAGGGCTACAGCCCCCTCTCCCTCCGGTGCTGCTTTGCCAGCACCCGTTTCTCCTGACTTTTGTGGTACCCACCCCAGGGATAGATTTTCACTGGGCTTTTTGTCCTGCCGGCTGCATCTGTTTCTCAGCCCCAGCTCTGTCTGCTTGGGAAGGGCGACGTGAGGCTGTGCCCCCTTTCCCACTGCTGGCACTCTTCCTCCAGGTGCCACCGCTCTGCCAGGACCGGTCATCTCCGGTGACACATGCCACCCTGTTTGTGCTGTAGCCAGGACTGCCTCTGGTCTGCTCCCGTTTACAGCAGTATCGCTTCGGAGTAAGACCGTCCATGCCAGTGCTGTGCTTTGGGGGAGCTGCATTCAAGCCCTGACAAGGAAGAAGAAAAATCAGAGGTGGCATTCCAGATTTTTCAGTTTCAATGGGAAAAGACTCCCAAGGCAGGTTCCCTCCAATCCGTGGGCCAGTCTCGATGCACCAGGTGTTTTGGAGAGGCTAGCACTGTTCTGGTGTCAGATTATGTTCTTCTGTCCTGACACCCACCAAGGCTTTGTTTTAAGATATTTAGGAACTGGATGACGTTTCTGTGAACCCTGCAACCACCTGCAGGCTTTGAAACCTGCCAGTTGCATGGTCTTGGGGTGCAAGTCGGAGGGGTTGTTCAGTTTGCACGCTGCCGTGCCCGCTCCAGCAGTGGCACGGCTGATGGTGTGCCCCAGCTGAGGATGCCTCTGCAGATACGCCTCATTTTGCAGAGCCAAGAATAGGAACCCTGACAAGCATCAGCATTTCCAAACCTGAATCTAGATAAAGTTAGTGCCAGGTGAGAGGTGGGTGACAGGGTCTCAGCTTGGGCTGAGCCCATGCAGAGGAGCTGCTGCAAGGCAAGAGTCCCTTTTCCTCGATGACAAGTGGCTTGAAGGGTTTGCGTTCTGCGCTCCACAATAACTTGTAGTGAGCAGGGTGCAATCTGCTAAACCTTGTTGTGATTGGTTGTTTTTCCTGGTGGAAAAAGGGTTTACAATGGGTAGAGATCATTATGAAAGGAGGACCACAGCCTTTCACACATGCTGGTCCTCCAGGTACATGCAAAGAGAGGTCTGTGTGGATACCAGAGCTCCTGCGAAGGAGCTCAAATACCCAACCAGCATGTTTCCAGCCAGCTGAGACCTCTGGCCACCGGTGGCCTGGGAGAGGGAGGGAGGGAGAAGTGAGTTTTCTTACCAGCTGGGGAAAAAAGGCAGTGAAGCCTATGGATGGAGACGGACTGCAGGGTCAGATGCCAAAGCAGCCTTCCTAGGGCTGCTGGTCAGAGCCCTGACAAGCCCCGGTACCCTGGGAGGCAGCAGCCAGCCCTGCAGCCTGCTAGCGAAACACTTCAGCTCCAACACGGCTCCTCCTTCTGTGCTTTTCAAGAGCTCTGCAGCCCCCCAGCCCCAGCCCGCTGCGCTGGTGGGCCGGGGAGCTGGAGGCATTTTCCCAGCGCTCTGATCTAACAGCACCAGTGGGACTGTTTCCAGCACGCTGCCACTGGAGGGCGTGTCGGCCTCCCTCCCTATCTCCCACCACCCCGGCCTGATAAAGGAGGGGCTGGTGGCAGCCGGGGGAAGCGCCCAGAGCAGGGGATGGAGCTGGGGACTGGCCAAACACCAAGGTGGCAGGGCTGGGGTGCTTCTCCCGTGAGCCCCTCCCTGTCAATGAGGATGTTGATACCTGTGACTATGGAAATCTTAAGGTCAATTCAAGCAATTAGAGCCATTGCTCAATCGCTGTAACCAAACAAAAGGGAAACCGTTGTCACTTAGGAAACAATTAGTTGTAAGCTAAGGAGCTCTGGAACAATCTCATTTTAAAGAGCTGGGCCTTGGAAGAACAGATGTGCAAAAAAAGAGAAGAGAGTTACAAGGTGATCCCAAAACGGGCCTTGAGGGATAAGGTATATGTGATACCAGGAGTGAGTCTGAAGACCCCCGAGGTGTCAACAAACATGGGGGAAAGACCTTAGCATATGCTAACGAGTTCCCAAGGAAGATCCCTGCCTGTGATAAGCACTACTGGGAAAGATACTGAATATGTCTATGAACATAGTAGAAATACTTGCTAGTTTTGTCTTTTGGGTGTGCCCCTTAGGTGGAGTTATCCCCCGTGCACCCAGCGCTGCAATAAAGAATGCCTGCTTTCTAAAGCTTCCAAATAAGCCTTAGAGAGTGAACTATTTTGCCGCTTTCAGTGTGGTGGAGGGGAAGCAGCAGAGCAGGCCCTTCCCCACAGGGTAACAGAGAGCAAAGGGTCATACTGGGGAGCAACCAGCTTCCAGGCCTGGGGCAAAGGGAATGCCCAATGGAGAGGTGATGGGAGCATTGTGGGAGCAAGGAAATACATCCCCACAAAACTCAGAGGCACACCAGAGTGGCTCTAATATTTCTTGCAAGGTGGAAAGTAACTGCTGACACCTGCCTATCTTGGGCAGGAACAGGTTTTCCCTAAATTAGCCTAATTAGCAGGGCATCAAAAGCAGCTCACCTGGGGCTGTGTCTCTCTGCTTTGTGTTGGAGGGGTGGCTCTGAGCTGCAATAGCCTGGGAGCATCTGGGATGTCCTGGATGCTAAAGGTGTGTCTCCCTTACCCACTGAGCAGAAAAGTTCAAAAAGACTTGTTGGTTTTTTTTTTTTTAATCTTCAGGAAAGATGCCTTGGTGTGTCCCTATGGACAGCCGAGCAGTCCCTGTGCATCCCTGGGGGTCCCTCAGCTGCTCCCTGGCTGGCCTTCAGCTGCTGTGGGTGTGGGACATACAGCTATTGCTCTCTAGTGGCTCCTGGCCTGGGGAAGGCTGGCTCCCCCCACCCCTGGCACCGGGGATGCTCAGGTCCTGGTTCCGGTCTCCCCCACTCCGGGACACCTGGGCCCCGTGTTGTGGGTGCGATCGCACCCGGCAGCAGCTTGCCCACGCCCGGAGGTGGCTCACCCACTCGGTGGCACCTCGTCCCTTCATCTCATGGGGGCTGGACCGTACCAGGAACAGCTGGTGGTGGTGGTGTTTTGGGGTTTTTTTTGCCCAGGGTTTGCTGTGACAGACCTGGATTGCAGCCCCCGGGCACGGCTGATGGGCACTTACACCTCGCACTGGGTTGTTTCCCAGCCTGGGAGAAGGTTTTCCCCGAGCAGGGAACCTCATGTTGGAGATTTTGGAGAATAAATGAAATAGGGAGTTTGTCTCCAAATACTCCATAGCTTTCTTGTAATGCATTTTAAACCATTCAAGCTGGGAAGCGCGAGGCTTTGGTAAAATGCATGTACAGGAAACCCAAGAGGGAGGTAGTGAGACTGTGTGGGAGCCAGGGCCCAGCTCTGCAGCATCACTGTGAGGCAAGAAATTGAGGAAACTAAGGGGCAAGCTGAGGGAATGGAAGGATATTTGTAAGGGGAATGGACTTTGCATAACTCCTGGGATTGAGGGAGGGTCCTCCCTGTGTGCAGGGCCTTGTGAAATGCTGGGGAATCCCCATCTATTTTGGAGGGTTGTGGTGGGTTGACCCCGGCTGGGGGCCAGATGCCCACCAGAGCCGCTCTATCATGTCCCTTGTTCACCAGACAGCGGAGAGAGAAAAAGTATAGCAAAAAGCTTCTGGGGCGAGATAAGGACAGGGAGAGATCACTCACTAATTATCGTCACGAGCAAAACAGACTGAACTTAGAGAGGAAATTCACCTAACTTATTACTAAGCAAACAGAGTAGAGGAATGAGAAATAAAATCAAATCTGAAAACACCTGCCCCCACCCCTCCCATCTTCCTGGGCTCAACTTCACTCCCAGCTTCAACCTCCGCCCCCCCTCAGCAGCACAGGGGGACGGGGAATGGGGGTTACGGTCAGTTCATCACACGTTGTTTCTGCCGCTTCTTCCTCCTCAGGGGGAGGACTCCTCTCATCGTTCCCCTGCTCCAGCATGGAGGAGTCCCTCTAAGGGGAGACAGTCCTTCACCAACTGCTCCAATGTGAGTCTCTCCCACGGGGTGCAGACCTTCAGGAGCAGACTGCTCCAGCGTGGGTCCCCCACGGGGTCACAAGTCCTGCCAGCAAACCTGCTCTGGCGTGGGCTCCTCTCTCCACGGGTCCACAGGTCCTGCCAGGAGCTTGCTCCAGTGTGGGCTTCCCACGGGGCCACAGCCTCCTTCAGGTGCCTCCACCTGCTCTGGTGTGGGGTCCTCCATGGGCTGCAGGTGGACTCTCTACACCCCCTCATCCTTCTCACAGCAGCCACCCCTGTAGCCCCCCATGCCCCCCCCAGGCTACCAAAACCTTGCCATGCAAACCCAACACAGGTTGCTAACCAATTTGTGGCTGCTAATTATGTCCATTGTATAGCCCCAACCTGAAGTGAACGATAGAAGAAAGCTTGTAGTTGGCAGTGGGTGCAAGTAATATTTTATTTTCTGTCAAAATCATGTCCTTTGATTGAACTTTGTTCATTATAATCTAATTCTAATACCAAAACACACCTCCATTCTAAAAGCTCCCCACCTTTGAGGTATGAGCACCCCTCACTGGGCATGCTCCTTGAATTTCTCTAAGCATATAGCGTTAAATCGAAGCGAGAAAACTTTCTACCCATCACAATAAGGTAACTATGTGATGGAAATGTAATTTTGTAATGGTTTTGTAACCTAAGTGTATAAACGTATAAGGGATTAAAGGCTAGGTGTGCATGTTAGGAGGAGAGATCCCCCATGCACCCAGCACTGAATAAACCAATGTTGGCTTTCTAAACTGCATTTCTGTTTGGAAAGTTGTTATTGCCCTTTGAGCGGTAACAAGGGGGACCGGCGTGAGTGAGGTGAGAGGTTCTGGGAGTGGAGAAATAAGCAGGGCTCCTAAGCTTCCTTTCATGGTTCTTGGCAGTTTGTCTCTCTTTTTTTTTTCCCTTTTAGAGGGCAACCACTGAGAAAAGCAACAGTCTGTGGAAACACAGCATTTTGAAGTAAAGTATATGGTGGGAGTTAAAACTAAATCTTAAAACTAAAACGTGCAGATACCTATTAATGGAAGAGATCCTCTTTCTGCAACTTGTGGAACTAGGTTTTCAGTTGGGAGGCGGGTGAGTCCACTTTCTGCAGGAAGGAGGGGTTTCCTCACCTGAGGGAGTGGGTGATTTTGCCTGGCTTTGGAGCAGCTTGGGCGCTCCCTCCCCCCCTTGCTCTGTGTGACTGGAAGGCTCCAGCTGGGCATAGCACTTGTAACCGGTTCCTGGTGGGACTCCCCCAGGGGTGGGGTGCTGCCAGTACAGGCCTCAGGGCATTAAAGGGCCCTCCTAGGGTGAGGGATTGTTGCCGGAGCATTCTTTCAGCCTCCTGCAAGGCTAGACTGACCACAAAGAGGCCTTTCTCCCAGACCCAGTATCGCTTTTCTGCAGCTTTGAAGCTGCCTGAGTGAAACCCTCCGTTGCACGCTGCCACACGTGTAGAGATGCCCCAGGAAGGGCAAAACCCTGTTCCACCTGGAGCGGATCTGTGGGGTGTGCTGGGCCCAAAGCTTGCTATGCCCCTGCTTCAAAACCCAGTAATTTTGGGGCTTCCTCATGAAGAGGGGTCCAATCCCAGGAAGCTCTTTTGCACGTTAGATCGTACAGGGGACGAGCTGTGGCAGAGAAATCCGGACTGTGCTTCCTCCAGAATCCCAGCAAGCCTAGGGTATGTTGCAGCTCCTTTTTGTTTTCTGGGCTTTCTCTCTGTTGTAAGGTGGCCAAGGTTTTGTTGGAATACACACGGCTCCTCCTTTCCACCAGCTGCCTAAGAACTTCACCTCAGCGGAGGGGAGTTGTACCTTTTCTGCCGGAACCTGAAGTTCTCAACTTTCCAGGTGAGTAATTATTTTCTTTTGGGTTTGTCCCACTGCAGTGGCATGGGACCCCCCCCCCCCGATATATCATCAATGTGTTGGTACGTTTTAACTCCTGAATCAAAAAAACTTCACTCAATAGCCAATGTGACTATTAAGCAGCTATCCTTTATTGCAGCGCTGGGAGTCGCACCGGGATATTTCCACGAGTGTGCGTCTCGACGAGGCACAAATTGTACGTGATTTCGATTACAAAAGAGTTACATCTTCATCAGGTTTCCGATAAATGTAATACATATTCATTATTATTCCGGGAACTCCTGAATATATGCTAATGTCCTGATACGCCTGCGCAGTTTCTACAGGTATCTGCATTCCAGCTATTTTACTAATTGTTTTCTTTCGTACTGGAGCATGAGAGAGGCGAAGCCTGAGTTTGTGGGGCCTGACTCAAGTGTTGCCAAGTTATATATTCTGTTTTAAAATTGTTCTACGCTAATTAGTTTCCCTTATTCATTCCCCCCTTTTTAACACATTCTCCTTCTGCAGTGTTCTCTTAAAGTATTTCCCTGACTCTGCTGCATGTCTTATCTTATTTCGTGTCCAGTTCTCATATTCTCCTGAAGTTCGCCTGCTACACCAAAATGCACATTGTATTAATATACAAGTCAGGATTATCATCAGTCCTATAAGCAGGACAAAAACCTAGAGCTGCCGGAGCCAGGTCAAATTAGGTAGCCAGGAAGTTAACTTGTGCCAAATTTCTTCAAAACCCCATGAGGTATCATCTTTAGTTATTTTATGCAATACTTCGCTTTGTCTACGGATTTTGTCTAAATCTGTGGAGATTGTACCGTTTTGGTCTATGTACATACAACAGCTTATATTTACGGTTGCACAAACACCACCTTGTGAAGCTAGTAGTAAATCAAGGGCCATTCGGTTTTGAATTACTTCTTTTGACAGACTAGTTATTTCAATTTGCAAGGCCTGTATTGCATCAATGGTTTTGTTCTCAATGTTTTCTATTACCGCCGAAATGTTCACTGTGGTTTTTTCTAGTTCAGTTACCCCTAGCCATGGGAGAAGCCACCTTACAAAACTATGGAACTTAGTAAGCCTATCCGCTATAGCATTATGAGTTTTCTTTGTCCTTTTGAGGGAAGTTGTTATTCTTTCATCCTGTGGGTATAGTTTGTCAATGATAGTGATGTTAGGAACTAAAGCTCCAAGAGTACAAGCTCCTTTCCATCCAAGGGGTAATATCTTCAAAGCTAGCGTACCACATAGCCAATACCATCCCGTTCCTAATGGGACCGGGAGTCCAGTATAGTTCAACCTTTGAAAAACAGGATCAATCAACGTCATATTTAAGGAAACGGACTTGTTCCATTTTAAATATTCTCCTATAAAGGTGCCCTTTCCTGAACTTACCAAACAGCTATTACTTGAGGTAGAATTTGCTATGACATCTACCTTCCACTCCTTGTGCCATTTGGATTGGGAATCTTTTCTAAGGGTGGTGTTGGCCTAATAAACCGGATTTGTCCAGGAGACATTAGATGGAAGCAGACTATGAAGGAATTAAGGATATTCCGTGGCTGGAATATTTAGGCATCGGGGTGCAGATGCAACAATCATTCTTATGTAAGATTTGGGTGATGTTTTGGACTAGGGATGAGTGTAGATTTTGATTCCGTCCTTCTACCTGATTGACATGGCTCAGGACCATTACTATCACGAGTAATGTCCAATTGATCATGATGTCCTTTTTATTTTCATCTTCAGGGGTGATTGGGGTTCCACAGTCCATGATGCAGGGGCCTTCTTGATCCATGAATAATGAATCCACGCGGGCTGCCCTTTGATCTTGATTGCGGTGAAGGTTGTTAACAGCATTTAAAATGGTCTGTTCCACTTCTCTTCCAATGGTTTACCTGTGAAATTCTTAACATAAACCCAGTCTCTGGGTTTAAAAGGATGTAGGGGTTGATCTAATTCTCTAACTCGTGTTGCTAGAAGAGTTTGTTCGATGACATTGAACTGTCTCTGTAAACTAATTAGGTACTGATACAGGTATCCTTCTCCAAGTTGGGTAAGATCCTCCCCTGAATACTGCAATTGATACGGCCTCCCATATAAAATTTCAAAGGGGCTAATATTTTCTTTAGATCTCGGTTTTGTCTGAATTCTTGGTAGGGCTCATGGGAGGGCTTGATTCCATTGCAAGTTTGTCTCTTGACAAATCTCAGCTAGTTGTTGTTTGATTAAATGGTTCATTTTTGCCACTTGGCCACTAGCTTGTGGTCTGTGAGGGGTGTGTAATTGCCAATCAGTTCCTAAGATTTTACTGATTTTTCTTACTACTTTTGCACAAAAGTGAGTACCTCTATCTGAGGATATTGTTGCGGGTACCCCAAATTGTGGTATTATTTCATTTAGTAACGTTTTTGTTACTTCTCTAGCCCTGTTGGTTCTACAGGGAAACGCCTCTGGCCAGCCTGAGAAGGCATCCGTTAACACCAACACATATCTGTATCCCCCTTTTCTGGGGAGTTCAGAAAAATCTCTTTGTCAATGTTGCCCTGGACTAGTATCTTTTCCTGTTACACCCATCTGAATTTTGTTTGACCTATTTGGGTTTTTCTTTAAACAAATTTCGCACCTTTGGGTTACTTGTTTCACAGTGGTGTACAAATTTCAGCTTACAAGTTTCTGGTTTAATTGTTTATATAAAGTATCTGTACCCCAATGTGTTTTCTTATGTTCATCTAAAACTAATTTCCATAACAAATGAGGGGGTACTATTATTCGTCCATCTGGAACATAAAACCATCCATCTTTTCCTTCGTTGCCTTCTAAATGATTGATTAATTTTTTATCTTCTTTGGAATATTTATCTGGCTCTAAATCAGAATTTGGAATTTGAAGTTTACCATCCGGAATTAAGGCTGTCATCACTTTACCTTTTTCTGCTGCCTTTCCAGCTTCTGAGTCTGTCAATTTATTGCCAATCTCTTGGTCGGTGTTATCTTTTTGGTGTCCTTTACAATGCATAACAGCTACTTTTTCTGGAAGATTTACAGCTTCTAGTAACTTTAGAATTTCTTTTGCATGTTTAATATGTTTTCCTTGAGCAGTGAGAAGTCCTCTTTCCTTCCAGATAGCACCATGGGCATGTACAACCCCAAAGGCATATTTTGAATCTGTCCAGATATTAATCTTCTTCCCTTTTGCCAGCTCTAATGCTCAGGTTAGGGCAATGTTTTCAGCCTTTTGAGCTGATGTCCCCGCAGGTAATGATTTTGCTTCGATTACCCTTTGGGTAGTGGTCGCAGCATACCCTGCTTGGCGTTCTCCTTGTTTCACAAAGCTGCTTCCGTCTGTATACCAGGAGTCCTCAGCATCGTGGAGCGGCTCCTCTTTTAGGTGGGGGTGGCTGGAATATACCGCTTCCATCGTTTTTAAACAGTCGTGGACCACTGGCTCCGAGATTTCCCCGCTAAGGAAAGAAGCTGGGTTCACAATGATAGTGGTGACTATAGTTATAGCATCTTGTTCCACTAGTATGGCTTGGTATTTCAGAAATCTAGAGGGGGAAAGCCAATGTCCTCCTTTTTGTTCTAACACGGCTGAAACCGTATGAGACACCGTTACTATCATTTTCTGGCCCATTGTAAATTTGCGTGCTTCCTGTACATTCAGGATAACTGCAGCTACTGCTCGTAGACATCCAGGCCATCCTCTGCTTACTTCATCCAATTGCTTGGAAAAGTAAGCTCCTGCTCTTTTATAAGGGCCTAGTTGTTGGGCCAGCACCCCTAAGGCTATTCCTTGCCTCTCATGAGAAAATAGCCAGAAGGGCTTAGACACGTCAGGAAGACCTAGGGCCGGTGCTCTCATCACTTCTGGTTTCAGTTGTTCAAAGGCTCTTTTTGCTTCTCCCGTCCAGGTCAACTTTAACTGATTATCTTTTAGCAATTGATACAACGGTTTTACTAAGAGTCCATAATTACGTAGCTATAATCTGCACCATCCTGTCATACCTAAAAAGGTCCTAAGTTCTTTCGCAGTTCCCGGCAATGGTGTGCGGCAAATAGCTTCTTTTTGACCTTTACCGAGTTCTCTTTGTCCTCCAGAGATCTCAAATCCGAGGAAGGTGACTTGTGGTTGAATCACTTGGGCCTTTTGCTGGGAAAATTTGCACCCACTTAATCCTAGAAAATTTAACAAGCTCTCTGTCCGTTGGGCACAATCCTCCTTCGTAGTTGTAGCTACTAGTAAATCATCCACATATTGTAATAAAGTCCCTGTCTGAGATGGAGGAGTCCATGTTTCGAGTTTTGGGGCCAACTGGTTCCCACAGATAGTGGGGCTATTCTTAAATCCTTGAGGTAACACCGTCCAAGTTAATTGTGTTTTTCTGCCTGTTTCAGGATTTTCCCATTCAAAAGCAAACAGCTTCTGACTTTCTCCTGCCAAGGGCAGACAGAAGAAAGCATCCTTTAGGTTCAGTACGGTAAACCAAATTTGATCATTTTTCAGTTGAGTTAATAATGTATAAGGGTTTGCAGCCACTAGGTGAATGTCCTGCACTATTTGGTTCACAGCTCGTAAATCTTGCACTAATCTATATTCCTCACCCCCTGGCTTTTTCACGAGTAAGATTGGGGTGTTAAATTCTGATTCGCATTATACCAGCAACCCATATTCTCTAAAGTTGGGTATTAACCTTTTTAATCCTTTTTGGCCTCTATTTTCAATGGGTATTATTTTTGTCTTGCCGGATTTGTTCCAGGTCTAAGGATAATTCTTACGGGTTCCGCTCTTCTGGATCTACCCGGGACCTCATTAGCCCATACCAAAGGTGTCGCTGCATTCTTCACCTCCTCGGGAATTCCTTTGTTAGTCTTCGGTTGTTCCTGCCACATCAAAACTCTTGCCTCGATGGCTTGAGATTCAGGGATTAATAATTGAACTTCCCCATCTTTAAAGGTGATCTGCATTTCCAGTTTACTCCATAGGTGCCGTCCCAAGAGTGGTATAGGACATTCAGGCATATATAAAAATTGGTGAGTTACCCATTGTTTTCCGAGCTTAGAATTTAAAGGATGGGAAAAGGCACGCTGTTCCGCTTTCCCTGTGGCACTCACAACGTTTACTGTATCGTCCCTCAATTGTCTTTGATAAGTATTTAACAGAATAAGTCACCCCAGTATCTACAAGAAAATCTATTTTCCATTTCCCCAGCTCTACTGTAGCCAGGGGTTCTGCTGGGGAGGTTTCCCCCGGTCCCCTTCAGGACTTAGTTCAGGGGAACTGACGTGGAAAGGCAGCTGCTTCTTGATCGTATGGTGCCTCCTCCAGAACCTCTGCACTGACAGGAATAGGACCCCTAAAACGGTCCTTACTCTTTCCAATGTCCCAGTTCTTTCCAATAGGCACACTGATGATCTCCTAAGGTATCCCTGGTTTTTTGTGCTGGAGGGGCCTCGCCTCTCCCCCCATAGTATTGCCGTCCTCCCCTGAAGTTGCTGTTTGCTGACGCTCCCTGCAGTGCAGCTGTCAGGTTTCCCTCTCTTTCCCTGTCTCTCCGTGCCTGTCTCCGCTCTCGTTCGTTTTCTCCTTGCTCTTCTCTAATTTCCTTCTCTTGCTCCCTGTTATCAAAACCCAGCCATGCAACCTCCAACATCTCTCAGTAATTCCAAATCCTCCTCCTCATCATGCCCGCACTTCAAAGCCCGTTGCCCCGTACTACAAGCAGAGCAACACCTTCACAGCCTCCTGCTGCCTTTTCCTGCTTTTCTAATGCTGATGCCAGGGGGTCTTGCAGGGTAAACCCACAGTGCTTCAGCCACTCAGGATGATTTCGCAAGGTGAAAACACATCAACATAAGGTACCTCATGCCATTTCTTCTCCCTTCTACAAAACAACATCAATTGTAACATTGTCCTTTTATTCCCAATTTTTATTCTTGGGCCATTTTTCCTGATCATCCAATTTATCCATCGGTCACCAGTGATGATAATATTTTATCAGAGTTCTCTTATCTGTTACACCTCCCGGTGAACCTTCTGTTTCTTGCCAGTGTCTCAGTATGCATCCTGATGGACTCTTCTTCAAGATTCATCCGCTCTGATCGCTTCTCATTTTACTCGTTTAAATGTCTATCTTGCCAACCACAAACAATCTTTACTATTTCGGTAGCACGCTCCTTCTTTTCCCAAGGGGTCCACACTTGACACTTACTTAGCACACTCTACGGCTGTCCCAGATTGCATTCACAATCTCTGTTTATACCATAAACATTCAAAAAGAATTATTGGTTTACACTATTTTTCAGGTTGTAAAAGGCAATATTCTGGCTCCCACATTTACCAACAATTCTACTTCAGGGGCTGCACCATTCAGATTTTTAGTTAGTCTTTTAACACGGCAATAAAGGACATCCAAACTTACACGTAAATGCTACTATTAATCTGAGCTAATTACCCACAATATTGGGCCCCCTTTATCAGGTTTCCTCAAACTTTGTGTCTTTTTTCTAGTTCACACCCAAGGACTGTTCCCTAATTTACGGCTTCTCTTATCCCGTTTCTACATTCCAACTCTTTTACTAATTGTTTTCTTTCGTACTGGAGCATGAGAGAGGCGAAGCCTGAGTTTGTGGGGCCTGACTCAAGTGTTGCCAAGTTATACGTTGTGTTTTAAAATTCTTCTAGGCTAATTAGTTTCCCTTATTCATTCCTTTTTGAAAATCAGAGGCTGTGTTTACCTTGCCGTGGAGTAAAAAAGTCACACGAGTGCCTTGGTACCAAGAAGCCACCTCAGCATAGTTGTGGGGTTCTCCTCTGCATAACTTCACCTGCTTGCTAGTAGACACGGTGCTGCCCAAGCTCGGGGGTTTCCAGTGCTCAACCCAGCTTGGCCTGAGCCACATCAGGAGTTTCTACCCTGTGCGGCAAGAATTTCAGAAGCTTAGGACAAAGCGTTCCGTCCCTGCTGTTCTGCTCACACATACCTTGGTGTAAGAGAGATTTGTAATTGGCAAGGAAAGAATTCCTTGTTGATTTGAGAAATCTCCAAGTGACCCACAGAGAAGGCAGTCATCTGGAGGGTACGTCCCTACTGAGCACGTGGCCCGTGGACTGAGCTGCGAGATAGGGAAGCTCCTGCTGTCAGCTTCAAAGCAAGCCTCCTCCATCTGGTTTTGCTCCAGGTGGCTGCTTGGTTGCCATTTGTTTTCAAAAGACACTAGCACTGGGAATTCAGCTTGGGGGCTTGGAGAGGGAGAGAAGAAGCAAGCATGTCTTTCCCAAGGGCAACTGCTTGGTGCTGGGAAGGACGCCCCTCTGTAGCAGCGTCAGCGTAGCTTCCGGGTGATGCAAAGCTGAGAGGATCTCCCAAGTCAGTGCTGCAGGAACGTGGCAGTTTGAGGACCGACCGTGTTACAGCTCTTCTTTTGCATATCACTGTTGCTCAGGCAGGGTGAGAGCTTTGGTTTCCATTCCTGTTATCTCCAGGAGGAGACGGCCATGGGAACCACTGCTGCTTATGCAGTTCTGTGCAAAACAAGTCTGTGGCATGAGAAGAAAGATTTGGAAGACTTTTTTACTGCCTTCCAAATGATTTTGCACACTCAAGTAAAAGAAAATCATCTCAGTTACTGAGACTGAATTAACTTTTTATTTTCCCTCTCCTTCAGGCCCATCTGAGGAAAATGGAAGAACAAATTGTATGGGGGACATTTGGGAGTTGAGGGGGTGTAGATGTGAGATGGGTTTTTTTTTCTTTTAATCGCTTTAAGACTTGAGTTACAGTAAGGCAGTTTCTCATCTGCTCTGCCAGTCAGCACAGTACGCTTATCTGAACATCCCACTATTAGCCCAACTGAGAGTTACATGAATGTCACATTTGCAGTCGGTGCTTCCATTTCATTGGACTGTTTTACTGTTTTACAGCATAGCTCTGCTCTGAAAATGTTAGAGATTATAGCTAAACACTGAGAGAAGCTAATGGATGCTGTGTGCTTTTTTCCAACTTAAAGAGCATGGACAAGTTCAGAAATTTTTGATAGAGATGATATGAAGATGAATTAAGAACATAAATGAATTCAGGTGGAATTTCTCTGTATCTGCTAAAATGCTGCCTTTCTTCTTCCCCTTGAGGTATAGTCCATTTAGCAGAAGACTGTTCTCTAAGTACTGGAGACCTTGAGCGTGAACGGTATCTTCTGTATGGGGCTGCCCTTGCCCTTGAACGGTGATAACCATCTGACCTTGACCTGCAACGACTGTTACGACTCTTCCCTTCGCCTCTTCTTGGATACGGTGGTGATTGCGAGTGGGAACGAGAGGGGGAACGACTAAAGGAGTGAGAGCAGGAGGCAGTGTGGGAGAAGCACTGCAGGGAGACTTGGACCTTAGAGAAACCCAAACAAACCGACGAAAACAATAGAGGAAGTTAATTCAAACCAGTCACTGGGCTGGGAAAGAAGGCCTAAATCTTGGGGGACCTCAAGTCTGGTGGCCTCCTGGAGAAGAAACAATTACCGTGAGAGATTTGGTGCTTCTAGAGAGCAGTGCCTGCCTGGAGTCTGGTCCTCAAAAGCCTTTGCAGAAAGGTATGTTGTGAAGGAGCAGCAAAAGAGCTTGCTAGTGACTCACACAAAAGGAGCTCACTCGGGGGGAAGACTGCTGCCCCTGCCCGGTTTTGGTTGGGAGGTGTCTGCAGGAATTGTGGGCTGGCTGGTGTCAGGTGTTTCAAAGGTGCTATGCGGCCACAGCACCACTTTGCATGGCAGAAGGTGACATGGTAACTTTTGGTAGACTGATGACAGGGGTGAGACAGACCAGCTGTTGGATGCATATTTGGCCTTTCCCAGGTCTAGAGCAGCAGCAGCAGCAGCAGCAAGGTGTAAGGCATGACAGCTTGGGAACGACTGCTCTGAGTTCTGCGTCAGGTTTTGCCACCAGGAGCATCTCCTGACACTTGTCTCACCCCTGCCTCAGCATCCAGGGCCACCTTGGCCCCAAGTGTCACTGAATGGACAGGCAGCCTTGTGCCGGGTACCGGTGCAAGGCTGGGAAGTGGCAGTAACTGCTGCCCCTAGTCCTGCCCCAAATTCAGCCTCATGGCTATTCCCTGTCTCTCGCAGGTCCTTTGCAATCTACAGCACGTGGGCAAGCAGCCTGAAGCACAACGCCCGATGCACAAAGCCTGGCTGTCTTCCTGCCGCCACTGGAGTCCCTTCCTGCGAGTGAGCTGCTCGCCCTCTTCTTTCTCTGCTCTGGATCTGCCACGAACTGAAGGGCCACTGGAGCTGGGGGTCGACAGCCCTGATTGACCATTCCAGAGGTAAGGAGAGAAAGTGACCGTCCGAGGGTTTCATGGGGATGGGGTAGCAGAGCTAAAGATACAAACAGATTTCCTCTGATTTCCAATATAACCTACAAGTAATCCACAGAACATAAGATCATCCTTTCAGCTCTGGCTAATAAGAAAGCCTTGTCACCTCTTGATCATCTGCTGCCATTTTTTCCCCCTTTTCTCCTGGCAAAACTTGTCAAATTCACTTTCCTCTAAACTGTTTGTGGTTTTGGTCAATCTGCTTGCTCTGAGGAATCTATTTCATGGACAAACTCTAACCAGTTCTGCTCAGCATGAAACTCGGGAGTCAAGAGCGCAGCCTGGAAACTGGTGACAACCCACTGACTTCAGTGCTAGAAAACTATTTTCTTGGACTTCACACTTTTCATATGCAGCAGTAAAGGAAGAAGGTATAAATTCCTGAGCTGGCCGTAGCATTGTTGTTGCTCAAGCATGTATTGCACATGGTAATGCACCTTTCTTGGATTTTGGTTGTTCAGATGAGGCGCCTCCAGCCTTTCTCTTTCTCCTTGGCACAGCTGAATTTCTCCTGTCAAAAGGAACAGGGCTGTATTGAGGGAGGAGGTTGAATTTCTTCTCAGATTTCTCTTCCAACTGTGCTAAGCTAAAGGGCAGGCAAAACCAATCAAATTAAATGTAACTCCATTTCTGTAGAAAAAAATACTTTGTTTAGGAGAATGTGTGCATATATACATTCCTGTCTACATAATGTAGAGAGAGCGGGAAAGAGAGAAGCGCGCACACACGGTAAACATCATACTGTTAACCCAAGTTTGGGAGGAGAATGTACACTCCAGCTTCTGCATTTGTAACTCAGTACAAATTGATTAGTTGCGTATATGAAAATTAGAAAAAATACAGACATGGGTTTCACGCTGGGGACATTTAGCTCTGTTTGCTGCACAGATTGGTACAGGAGCTGTGTCTGCTGTGTGAGGGGAAGGAAAACAAGACCATAAAGAAACCAACCAATAACATGGTTTGTAAAACCTCACGTGAAAGTCCTAACATTGGAATGGAAACAATAACAATTCAAAGCAGAGGAATCCGAGTGTCCCAGAACAGTAGCTTGTTTCCCACTTCTCTTACCCAGCAGAGAGATGCCTCAGCCCCAGTGCGTGAGGATTTACAAGCGGTGACTCAGACTGCAGCGTGGGGCTCTGCAGGGCTACAGCCCCCTCTCCCTCCGGTGCTGCTTTGCCAGCACCCGTTTCTCCTGACTTTTGTGGTACCCACCCCAGGGATAGATTTTCACTGGGCTTTTTGTCCTGCCGGCTGCATCTGTTTCTCAGCCCCAGCTCTGTCTGCTTGGGAAGGGCGACGTGAGGCTGTGCCCCCTTTCCCACTGCTGGCACTCTTCCTCCAGGTGCCACCGCTCTGCCAGGACCGGTCATCTCCGGTGACACATGCCACCCTGTTTGTGCTGTAGCCAGGACTGCCTCTGGTCTGCTCCCGTTTACAGCAGTATCGCTTCGGAGTAAGACCGTCCATGCCAGTGCTGTGCTTTGGGGGAGCTGCATTCAAGCCCTGACAAGGAAGAAGAAAAATCAGAGGTGGCATTCCAGATTTTTCAGTTTCAATGGGAAAAGACTCCCAAGGCAGGTTCCCTCCAATCCGTGGGCCAGTCGCGATGCACCAGGTGTTTTGGAGAGGCTAGCACTGTTCTGGTGTCAGATTATGTTCTTCTGTCCTGACACCCACCAAGGCTTTGTTTTAAGATATTTAGGAACTGGATGACGTTTCTGTGAACCCTGCAACCACCTGCAGGCTTTGAAACCTGCCAGTTGCATGGTCTTGGGGTGCAAGTCGGAGGGGTTGTTCAGTTTGCACGCTGCCGTGCCCGCTCCAGCAGTGGCACGGCTGATGGTGTGCCCCAGCTGAGGATGCCTCTGCAGATACGCCTCATTTTGCAGAGCCAAGAATAGGAACCCTGACAAGCATCAGCATTTCCAAACCTGAATCTAGATAAAGTTAGTGCCAGGTGAGAGGTGGGTGACAGGGTCTCAGCTTGGGCTGAGCCCATGCAGAGGAGCTGCTGCAAGGCAAGAGTCCCTTTTCCTCGATGACAAGTGGCTTGAAGGGTTTGCGTTCTGCGCTCCACAATAACTTGTAGTAAGCAGGGTGCAATCTGCTAAACCTTGTTGTGATTGGTTGTTTTTCCTGGTGGAAAAAGGGTTTACAATGGGTAGAGATCATTATGAAAGGAGGACCACAGCCTTTCACACGTGCTGGTCCTCCAGGTACATGCAAAGAGAGGTCTGTGTGCATACCAGAGCTCCTGCGAAGGAGCTCAAATACCCAACCAGCATGTTTCCAGCCAGCTGAGACCTCTGGCCACCGGTGGCCTGGGAGAGGGAGGGAGGGAGGGAGGGAGGGAGAAGTGATTTTTCTTACCAGCTGGGGAAAAAAGGCAGTGAAGCCTATGGATGGAGACGGACTGCAGGGTCAGATGCCAAAGCAGCCTTCCTAGGGCTGCTGGTCAGAGCCCTGACAAGCCCCGGTACCCTGGGAGGCAGCAGCCAACCCTGCAGCCTGCTAGCGAAACACTTCAGCTCCAACACGGCTCCTCCTTCTGTGCTTTTCAAGAGCTCTGCAGCCCCCCAGCCCCAGCCCGCTGCGCTGGTGGGCCGGGGAGCTGGAGGCATTTTCCCAGCGCTCTGATCTAACAGCACCAGTGGGACTGTTTCCAGCACGCTGCCACTGGAGGGCGTGTCGGCCTCCCTCCCTATCTCCCACCACCCCGGCCTGATAAAGGAGGGGCTGGTGGCAGCCGGGGGAAGTGCCCAGAGCAGGGGATGGAGCTGGGGACTGGCCAAACACAAAGGTGGCAGGGCTGGGGTGCTTCTCCCGTGAGCCCCTCCCTGTCAATGAGGATGTTGATACCTGTGACTATGGAAATCTTAAGATCAATTCAAGCAATTAGAGCCATTGCTCAATCGCTGTAACCAAACAAAAGGGAAACCATTGTCACTTAGGAAACAATTAGTTGCAAGATAAGGAGCTCTGGAACAATCTCATTTTAAAGAGCTGGGCCTTGGAAGAACAGATGTGCAAAAAAAGAGAAGAGAGTTACAAGGTGATCCCAAAACGGGCCTTGAGGGATAAGGTATATGTGATACCAGGAGTGAGTCTGAAGACCCCCCTGGGGGTGTCAACAAACATGGGGGAAAGACCTTAGCATATGCTAACGAGTTCCCAAGGAAGATCCCTGCCTGTGATAAGCACTACTGGGAAAGATACTGAATATGTCTATGAACATAGTAGAAATACTTGCTAGTTTTGTCTTTTGGGTGTGCACCTTAGGTGGAGTTATCCCCCGTGCACCCAGCGCTGCAATAAAGAATGCCTGCTTTCTAAAACTTCCAAATAAGCCTTAGAGAGTGAACTATTTTGCCGCTTTCTGGTAACAGATTTTGGCACCGCAGATGGGACACTGCTCTGGAACATGGGCGGATCCGAGGGATCGCAGGACCTCCAGCCGGCACCGAGGGATTCTCGGGGACAACCTGCGATCCCTGGACCAAAGAATTCTGAGCAAGGACCATCAACAAGGCAAAGGCATTCTTTCAGTATTATTTTCTGTTGCCTGTCCGTGGGTCGTAGCGAAAGCTGCGCAGGGTTGGGCCGTATCGCTGGGGCAAAGGGAAAGTACCCTTTGATTGAAACTGAAGGGTGAGTCTCCTTCCCGAAAGGGAAGCTCAGAAGTTTGTCTGTTGAACGTTGAATACGGCCGTGATCGTAATGGCGTGGTTTTGTGTTTGTTGCTGTAGTGTTTGTAAGTGTGTAGTATTGTTGTAAAAAGCTGGGGTGAAATTGTTTTAGTGCCCTGTTTTTAAACTGGGAACTGGAACTTCTAAAAGGGAATTGATGGGAAAGAAATGTCCTCTTGGGTGCATTTTATTAAATTGGAAGCAAATAGCAGGACCCCCAGGAGGAGTGGCAAAGAGAGAGGATCTAATCAACTATTGTAATCAGTGGTGGCCATTGTAGGGACTGAAGGAGGGAGAAAAGTGGCTGGTTAATGGGACTTTTAGGATACTCTGTTCCAGTTGTTGTTATTCTTAAGAGGGGAAGGAAAATGGGATGAAGTTCCCCATGTTGATTTATTCTCTGCTTTACGAGATCATCCTGAATGGAGCAGGGAATGTAAATGAATAGGGAGAGATCCTTTGGTTCTGACCTGGGCAAAAGATAATCAGAAACTCTGTAAGCGTTGTTGTTCGGCGTGTAGTATGAGTCAGTGGTGCGTCCAATATGGAGGAGCGGACGAGGAGGATGTTTCTGATGAAGGGGACTCTTTTGGTGGAAATGAGAAATTCAGTGCTATTGCAGGGAGAACGAGGGGAGGATGGGGAGGTCGAGTTGTGCAAGCTCTCAAGCCGTGCACCCAGCGCTGCAATAAAGAATGCCTGCTTTCCAAACCTTCCGAATAAGTCTTAGAGAGTGAATTCTCCTGCCGCTTTCCGGTAACAGGATGGTGACAATCAGTTGGGCTGTATTAGGCAGGGCCGCTGTCAGGGGACTAGTGCCTGCCTTGAAGCGCCACTAATCGATGGTTAGCCGCCACTTCCCGTTTGGTTTGCAAACTGGCCACACTGGGGAGTTATGAGGGGAGTGAGTTTGAATACTTACCCCCTGTTCCTGCAGCTCTTTTATCAGTGGAGCGATTCCCTCCCTCTCTCTCCCCGTGGTAAGGGACAGCCTTTCACACTCACGAGTTTAATCGGGGGAAGCGTAGGGGCAGTCTGTAAAAAGCCTTATCAGGGTTGACGGAACCCCAAACTTCCACTGCCTCCCTGCCGAGTCCGTCCAGGACTTCCCCTTCACTAAATCCGATCCCAGAGTATTGGTGGGGAGCACTGCCAACACCATAGTGGTCTCGGTGGGGGTGGTGTCTGCCAGCAACCAGCACTTTACTCGGGCTGTAGGTTGGGGTTTGCCATATCCAAATACATCGGTAACCCATATCTGTTATGAATCAGGGACGATCCCACTCCGGCCTGCGGTATCGGCATTTAAAGCAGAGATTTGGGCCCCTGTGCCTAGCAGAAAAGTGACCGGAGTCTTCAAAGAGCCAAGGAGAAAGGCACAGAGCGGTTCTGGAGGAACAGCTTTTAATTGACAAAACACAAAAGGAAAGGTCCCATCAAAGCTACTCTAACCCCCCTCCCTCCCTCCCCCCCCCTCCCTCCTTCCCCCCCCTCCCCCCCCCCAAATACACCACCCCTCCTCCCCCATCCCCCACTCCCTCCACCTCCACCTCATCCCTGCTCGGGCGCTACTTCCCCCCCTGCCACCCGCGTGCTGCCTGCCAGAGCCCTGCGCTTGCTGTCTGGCTTTGGCAAGGCGCTCTGCCCCCGCTTCTTCCCCCGCTTCTCGCAGGCGGCAGCCTGGGACGGTGGCAGGGCCATCCCCGCAGCCCCCCACGGCTCCTGGGGCTGCATCCCGATGGTGTAGAACTCTCCCAGGATGAGCATGGCGTCGGTGGTCTCAGGGATGCTGTAGTCGGGGGTGAGCAGCTCCTTGGGCAGGGAGAGCGAGGCAAAGTCACAGTGGGGGGTGTTTGTGCCGGTGCCACCAAGCTCCCCAGGCACAGGGCTGCTGCCCAAACCATCCTGACTGACCCCCCCTGCATCCAGGGAGACACCAAAGAGCCTTCGGGCCTCTTTGAGAAGCTCCTCCTCAGAGACTGCAAAGTCTCCATCCGGGTCCCCAGGGGCTTGGTTGTGGGGGCCAGCAGAGGGGCTGGGGAGGGGGGGGGGGCGGTCACGGCCCAGGGGGGATGTTGGTTCACCTGGCTTCTAGGAGGTGAACCGGGAGAGATGGCCCCAAGCATTGGGGAAATTCTCTGGGACTTGGATTTCCTGGGCACGCATGAGCCAGGCGAGAGCAGGGACGCTTGCCTGGGCTTGCTGAAGCCCTGTGCCAAAAGTGCCCTGGGGACAGGGCTGATGGGGATGCTGGGCGTGCGCGGGGGCCGGGGATGGCGAAGGCGCCGGGGTGGCAGAGCAGCCGGGGTGCCGTACCTGGTGGTGGTAGTGCCTGGGGGCCCTGGGGTGCCACGTGCAGTGAGGGTGCCCAGGCTGCGGGGAAGGGCTGCTGCTGGCGGGGCAGTGGGCACAGGTTGGCTGAGCCTGGAAGAGAGACAGGAGCGATGGCCGGCGGTCACCTCCGCTCTTGCCCCCAAGAGCGTCCCCGGGCTGCAGGGGTCGGGGTGGGTGCCTACCTTGGGGGTAGAAGGTTTGGGGAAGGAGAAAAATCTGCGGGAGCCGGGGTGCCGGGGGGTCCCGGGGGCTGCGCGGTGGGAGCTGCAGTGGTGGCGGCGCCGTGCTGCGTTCTGGCTGTTGGCTGCTAAGGACTCTCTGGCGTCTCCCAGGAAGGAATGTGGGGTCTCCGCGTGTTCCGCCCCGCCCCAACAGCGTACAGCCCAACAGCTACTCTGGACGAGTAGCCCTTGTCCTAATGGCAGATTTCGGCTTCCCAGACATCAGCTTGTTGTCCAAACAGCGGATTCGTTACGCCGTGTACACTAAGCCACTTCTCACACACGTAGGAGACATATTGCTTTTTATTCAGGCCTGGGTGCTGGGTGGATTTCCACAAATCAAGCACACCTGATGCCCGTTCCCTGTCATATTTATACACAAACCTTCCAAATGAGGAGACTCCCAATTACAACGATTGGTTCAGATTTCTTCTGCTAGGATGCAAACTAGAAGGCATGCTCGGTTCTTTTCTCGGCCTTTATCTTTGGGTAGGTGGTATAATTTGGGTAGGGGGCTCGTGGGTGGGTGGTTGCGGAGACCCTGGCCCAAATTACCTTTCCCCTCGTTTCTCAATACTTCTGGCACTCCCAAATGGTTCTTCAGGGTCCGTTGATCAGACTAACGATGTATGGGTTGTGCTTCTACCTCTTGACAAGCACGTCTTCCTTGACACCTTGTCTGGGTAAATAGGAACTGACAGAATGGTAGCACTGGACAATGGCCATCCTCAGGAGTCCCTAGCCGCTATTTACAAAACTCTCTGTGACATCCTGAACTGTGAAAAACTATCTGGAACATTCTTAACGGTGGAACTATGAAAAACAATTTGTAACTTTTTAGCTGCAGATTCAGGATTAACTTTCAACCTCAGTGAAGGATATCCTGGTCCGACTCAAAGCACGTGATGAAACTGTGAAAAACTCAAGGTGTGGAAGGATTATTTCCTGTATTAAATTGTCTTACAAGCAGCGCGCTCTGTTGCCCTGTGGATAGTATCATGTCATCACCGGCACGCCTGGTAATTTTCCGTTTCTTTCCTAGTACAAGGATGCATTGATGAAGGCAAATCCAGGGGTACGGGTGGTGCCCCACAACGAAGCAACCTGTGGAACCCCAGACATCGCCTGTTACAAAGAGGAAAAAGCAGGCTCTGCAAAAGAGTTCCCAAGCCTGAGGAAAGGGGCCAAAAGTGAAGCAATGCCACAGCATACCTTTGGGATGGCAGGTGAGATTTCCATCCCTGTTCCTCAAAGGGAACAGCCTCGTTTTGTTTGAGGATGCGGTGTTGGAATCAAAGCGCAAGGCCAGTTTTCTTTACTGCAGACTGCGCTGTAGTGCAAATAGCTTTGGTGTCCCACATGGAGTTGCCAGGTGTGGTGGGTTGACCCTGGCTGGGGGCCAGGTGCCCACCAGAGCCGCTCTATCATGTCCCTTGTTCACCAGACAGGGGAGAGAGAAAAAGTATAGCAAAAAGCTTCTGGGGCGAGATAAGGACAGGGAGAGATCACTCACTAATTATCGTCACGAGCAAAACAGACTGAACTTAGAGAGGAAATTCATCTAACTTCTTACTAAGCGAAACAGAGGAGAGGAATGAGAAATAAAGTCAAATCTGAAAACACCTGCCCCCACCCCTCCCATCTTCCCAGGCTCAACTTCACTCCCGGCTTCAACCTCCGCCCCCCCTCAGCGGCACAGGGGGACGGGGAATGGGGGTTACGGTCAGGTAACAATAAGGTAACTATGTGATGGAAATGTGATTTTGTAATGGTTTTGTAACCTAAGTGTATAAATATATAAGGGATTAAAGGCTAGGTGTGCATGTTAGGAGAAGAGATCCCCCATGCACCCAGCGCTGAATAAACCAATGTTGGCTTTCTAAACTGCATTTCTGTTTGGAAAGTTGTTATTGCCCTTTGAGCGGTAACAAGGGGGACCGGCGTGAGTGAGGTGAGAGGTTCTGGGAGTGGAGAAATAAGCAGGGCTCCTAAGCTTCCTTTCATGGTTCTTGGCAGTTTGTCTCTCTTTTTTTTTTTCCCTTTTAGAGGGCAACCACTGAGAAAAGCAACAGTCTGTGGAAACACAGCATTTTGAAGAAAAGTATATGGTGGGAGTTAAAACTAAATCTTAACTAAAACATGCAGATAGCTATTAGAGAGGTCTGTGTGGATACCAGAGCTCCTGCGAAGGAGCTCAAATACCCAACCAGCATGTTTCCAGCCAGCTGAGACCTCTGGCCACCGGTGGCCTGGGAGAGGGAGGGAGGGAGGGAGGGAGGGAGGGAGAAGTGATTTTTCTTACCAGCTGGGGAAAAAAGGCAGTGAAGCCTATGGATGGAGACGGACTGCAGGGTCAGATGCCAAAGCAGCCTTCCTAGGGCTGCTGGTCAGAGCCCTGACAAGCCCCGGTACCCTGGGAGGCAGCAGCCAGCCCTGCAGCCTGCTAGCGAAACACTTCAGCTCCAACACGGCTCCTCCTTCTGTGCTTTTCAAGAGCTCTGCAGCCCCCCAGCCCCAGCCCGCTGCGCTGGTGGGCCGGGGAGCTGGAGGCATTTTCCCAGCGCTCTGATCTAACAGCACCAGTGGGACTGTTTCCAGCACGCTGCCACTGGAGGGCGTGTCGGCCTCCCTCCCTATCTCCCACCACCCCGGCCTGATAAAGGAGGGGCTGGTGGCAGCCGGGGGAAGCGCCCAGAGCAGGGGATGGAGCTGGGGACTGGCCAAACACCAAGGTGGCAGGGCTGGGGTGCTTCTCCCGTGAGCCCCTCCCTGTCAATGAGGATGTTGATACCTGTGACTATGGAAATCTTAAGATCAATTCAAGCAATTAGAGCCATTGCTCAATCGCTGTAACCAAACAAAAGGGAAACCATTGTCACTTAGGAAACAATTAGTTGTAAGCTAAGGAGCTCTGGAACAATCTCATTTTAAAGAGCTGGGCCTTGGAAGAACAGATGTGCAAAAAAAGAGAAGAGAGTTACAAGGTGATCCCAAAACGGGCCTTGAGGGATAAGGTATATGTGATACCAGGAGTGAGTCTGAAGACCCCCCGGGGGTGTCAACAAACATGGGGGAAAGACCTTAGCATATGCTAACGAGTTCCCAAGGAAGATCCCTGCCTGTGATAAGCACTACTGGGAAAGATACTGAATATGTCTATGAACATAGTAGAAATACTTGCTAGTTTTGTCTTTTGGGTGTGCACCTTAGGTGGAGTTATCCCCCGTGCACCCAGCGCTGCAATAAAGAATGCCTGCTTTCTAAAACTTCCAAATAAGCCTTAGAGAGTGAACTATTTTGCCGCTTTCTGGTAACAGATTTTGGCACCGCAGATGGGACACTGCTCTGGAACATGGGCGGATCCGAGGGATCGCAGGACCTCCAGCCGTCACCGAGGGATTCTCGGGGACAACCTGCGATTCCGGGACCAAAGAGTTCTGAGCAAGGACCATCAACAAGGCAAAGGCATTCTTTCAGTATTATTTTCTGTTGCCTGTCCGTGGGTCGTAGCGAAAGCTGCGCAGGGTTGGGCCGTATCGCTGGGGCAAAGGGAAAGTACCCTTTGATTGAAACTGAAGGGTGAGTCTCCTTCCCGAAAGGGAAGCTCAGAAGTTTGTCTGTTGAACGTTGAATACGGCCGTGATCGTAATGGTGTGGTTTTGTGTTTGTTGCTGTAGTGTTTGTAAGTGTGTAGTATTGTTGTAAAAAGCTGGGGTGAAATTGTTTTAGTGCCCTGTTTTTAAACTGGGAACTGGAACTTCTAAAAGGGAATTGATGGGAAAGAAATGTCCTCTTGGGTGCATTTTATTAAATTGGAAGCAAATAGCAGGACCCCCAGGAGGAGTGGCAAAGAGAGAGGATCTAATCAACTATTGTAATCAGTGGTGGCCATTGTAGGGACTGAAGGAGGGAGAAAAGTGGCTGGTTAATGGGACTTTTAGGATACTCTGTTCCAGTTGTTGTTATTCTTAAGAGGGGAAGGAAAATGGGATGAAGTTCCCCATGTTGATTTATTCTCTGCTTTACGAGATCATCCTGAATGGAGCAGGAATGTAAATGAA